>NC_083095.1:82745346-83049354 GCF_949774975.1 Lagenorhynchus albirostris
GTCTGGCTAATGGTTTATCAATTTTGTTTATCTTCTCAAAGAACCAGCTTTTAGTTTTATTGATCTTTGCTATCGTTTCCTTCATTTCTTTTTCATTTATTTCTGATCTGATCGTTATGATTTCTTTCCTTCTGCTAACTTTGGGGTTTTTTTGTTCTTCTTTCTCTAATTGCTTTAGGTGCAAGGTTAGGTTGTTTATTTGAGATGTTTCCTGTTTCTTAAGGTAGGATTGTATTGCTATAAACTTCCCTCTTAGAACTGCTTTTGCTGCATCCCATAGGGTTTGGGTCGTGTGTCTCCATTGTCATTTGTTTCTAGATATTTTTTCATTTCCTCTTTGATTTCTTCAGTGATCACTTGGTTATTAAGTAGTGTGTTGTTTAGCCTCCATGTGTTTGTAGTTTTTACAGATCTTTTCCTGTAATTGATATCTAGTCTCATAGCACTGTGGTCGGAAAAGACACTTGATACAATTTCAATTTTCTGAAATTTACCAAGGCTTGATTTGTGACCCAAGGTATGATCTATCCTGGAGAATGTTGCATGAACATTTGAGAAAAATGTATATTCTGTTGTTTTTGGATGGAATGTCCTATAAATATCAATTAAGTCCGTCTTGTTTAATGTATCATTTAAAGCTTCTGTTTCCTTATTTATTTTCATTTTGGATGATCTGTCCATTGGCGAAAGTGGGGTGTTAAAGTTCCCTACTATGATTGTGTTACTGTCGATTTCCCCTTTTATGGCTGTTAGTATTTGCCTTATGTATTGTGGTGCTAGATGGTGTTACTTTTGCAATCAGGAACAGGTTATATTAAATAGAAACACAGAAGCTACCATTTTCCCAAATAAAGCAGAAGTACCTGTCTCATAATCTCCAATCTCAAAGAACTTCCAAAGTTAACTATTCTTGACTTTTTAAAATCAGTTGAAAGGAAAAAGAACAAGCAGGATATATGGAGGGATTTAGTAGTATGTCTGGAAAGGAGGGAATTCATAGATTTCCAGTGATTCGAGGGGACAAACCTCCCTCAGGAAACATTTTGACCTCTGTCTCCCAAGGTGCTAACAGACAGTGAGGTGGAGAACACCATGATGAATGCTACAGATAGTCCTAAGGATGCAAGCTGGGCAGGTTTGTGTTAGGGAACAATCTTCCTACAGTACTTTTTCTAGAAATGTTTATCAAATCACTAAGGTACATTTGGAGAAATAGCTAGCTAAGGTTACTCCCTCACTTGACAGTCAAAGTGATTACACTGGAAAGCTAGTACCCAACTTTAACTGCTAAGAAAAACTAAACGACAGTAAGGAAGAAAGGCTCACTAAATAAAGAGAGAGAAACAACATCCCTTCCATGTAAAGTATTCCATTGTCAGCCTACTTCTGGTCTGTCTATTCTCTTCTCCCAAATACTTTGAAAAGAGTCAAGAACTACGTCAACTGTAGGTGACTTATGCCCTTTTATTCAGCTATTTTCTTCCTCTACATTTTCTGGGCTCACTCAGGAAAGCCAAAGCCAGCTGTATATGGTGTTTTGACACTTGTGCGCTGCTAATGGCCATAGTCACCATTCCAGTCATTTTAAGATACCTTTTAGGCATTGAGATGTATTTTTAGGAAAACACCATAAAGGATTTGAATTATTGAATTAAGATTTCTAAAACTTTTATTTAAACAAAACTGCCAAAAATATTTTCAAAACCAAATCTACTTATTTTTGAGCTGGAAACAAATATTTTTCAACCATACAATGCTGGAAGTTTAGAAGAGATTCTAAATAATGCTGAGTTTACAATATGAGAAAAAGCATCCACTTATTTCTTTTAGGGTAGGTGTAAAGTAGGGGCTACCATTGCTGGCTTTTTGGCATATTGAGAACTAATAACAAAGTCTGTTCCTTGAAAGGAGATTTTTTACACTGGTGAGCCTTAGAGAAAAATAATATTTATTTTCAATTTACGTGGCTTAAGTTTTCCTTCCTTTATTTTCAGCCTTTAAACACAGCATAACAATCATCTCCTCCTGCAATGGGGGCTGGAGCATGTTAGGACAAGGTGTTTGTATTGGACTTAAATATAGCCTTTTTGCTTAGCAGTTTAGAAAGTTATGTAAATGAGTCCAAAGTCATATATTTAGTTCATTCATGGAGCTTCACTCTTCTCCATTACTTTTCTTTGAAGAACACCCCAAAGGGAGTAAAAACCAGACAAATAAAATCTGATGGGAGAAGGAAGTCTTAACAGTCAAAGTTAAAAGCTGTTGCCTTGAGTGTGACCTGGTGGTAGGAAGACCTGTGTGGGCCAGGGACAGCACAAAGGTGCCTGAAGAAGGTTTCAGAAGAGGAGAGATGAACCACCAAGGCAACGGGTAGGGGCATACTTACAGCCTGATAGTTGCCTAGGGTGTTTGCTGTGGCTGGATCAGAACAAACCCATTCTAGTTACTAAGTAAACTCAGAGGGTGGCAGGGCAAGGGCATCAGCTTGAGATTCAGTTTTGATTTGTTATACAGCAAGATTGTTGGGTGGGAAGACCAGAAATCAAACTCTTATCATGCAACCCAAGTTACTACGACACTCTGGGGAGAAAAAACAGTGTGGAATAAACCTCTGGGGTTACAATCACACTATCATGTTGTCATTCATTTGGCTCTGGGTATACAATACAAAGCATCTGCAACTTAATATTCATTCATTTAGGCCAGAGTTACTCCCCTTTTACTATGCCCAGTCCGTAAGGAAGGATTATACATGTTTTAAATCTTGTTCAAGAGAGCACATTTTTAACATTGATATTAAAAACAAATATTTTTTGTAATATTAAGAACAAAAAAGGAAACATCCTGTCATTGTCATTTCACAATCCTTGTTCAAGCATCTTAACAACTTTCATCTCATGAGTGTGGGAATGGAAATTATCACGAGAGTGAAAAAGAAGGTACCTTCTGTAGGAAGTTTGCACTCTTCTCTGCTGTCAGACTCCATCTTCTTGGCAATGTACCTGGAGGCTGCTAGGTTCCCTGACTCCTGAATCCCTTTCCTAATCTTTAAGCATGAATTTCTGGCCCAGCAATGCTCTGTTCTCAAGCCTAATATTGACTCCCAGGCTATGACACTCTCCTCTGAACCCAGCCCTACCCAGACTTGTATACTTCCCTGTATGGGTCAACTGGACACTAAGCTTGCTCCTAACACATCACCAAGCTTCCTAGGAATGATGGGAGTCACCATGGCTCACTGGCTATTTACAGGGCTATACTGGGAAGACACAGGTAGTAATGAAGTCATGATGCCTACGAGTCAGTATTCATGTAAACAGAAGTTAATGCCTCCTCCCACTGCCATTCATAATCCTCTTCAACCAGCTAAACAGTCCATGCATACCTCATGATGAGGTGCAGGACAGAAACAAGAGAAACAGGACAGTGTACCTGTCTGAGGAATCTTGCCGCCCATTCAGAGATGTTCTCCTTGGATGTCTTTAATATTATTTTGGTCCGGTGGGCTTTTGGCATCCTGTGACACAAAGCAGAAATTCATGAATCAGAGGTGTACAGGTGCTTCCTTGACAGTTTTATATCAGAGAAACTGCATTTGCAGCACTTGTATCAGTAGATCAGAAAAATACCAACAATTTTATAAGTCTTACATTTTACCTAGGTGAGGGGAAAACATTATAAGTCACAAGGGTATACAAGTTATCACTGAAAAGACCTAACTAATAGATAAAAAAATTAAGAATGATAGAAATATCTATTCATCAGAGAGAGAAGTAGTATTATTAACCAAATCAAATTTAACTCTAGGTATTCACACCCTCTTCAAAAAAGAACTAACTAGTCACATGATTGTTATACTTGTTCCCATCTCCCAATGAAATATTGTATCTGTGAAGAGACAATAATAGCAATGGTCAGAAAAGGAAAGATCTACCTATAACTTAGTAAAACAACTTAAATTTCATAGAAGGAGTTAAACAAAGAGACAGAGAAAGAGAAGTGTGTAACAATACACTTTTAATGAATTACCTTAAAGCTGCCCTGAGGTGTGGCCAAGGTAGTGGAGCAGGAAGCCCCTGAGCTTATCTCCTCCAACAGGCACAGCAAAATCACAACTATTAATAGAGCAACTATAGGAGAATGACCTGAACACTAGCAGAAAAGATTTTCCGCAACTAAAGATAAAAGAAGGAACCACAACGAGATGGATAGGAGGGGCAGAGACACAGTATAGTCAGGGCCCATACCCCTCAGTATGTGACCCACAAATGGGAGGATAATCACAGTTGCAGAGGTTCTCCCCATAGAGCTAGGAGTCTGAGGTCCACATCGGGCTCCCCAGCTCAGGAGCTCTGCACAGAGCTTCCAGAATGTCTGATTTTGAAGGCCAGTGGGGCTTGTGTACAGGAGAGCTGGAGGGCTGTAGGAAACAGAGACTCCACCCTTAAAGGACAGGAACAAAATCTCACACGCTCCAAATCCCAGTGCAGAGGCAGTACTTTGAAAGCAGCCTGGATCAGACCCATTGGCTGATATTGGAGAACCTCCCATAGAGGCAGGAGGCAACTGGGATGCCTCCTGAGGACACAGGTACTGTTGGCAGCCAGTTTAGGGAGTTGTCCTACCAAAGGACACTGGTGCTGGCAAGCACCATTTTAGAGCCCTCTCTCTAGCCTATTAGCACTGGAAGCATGCCCACCCACCAGTGGGCCAGCACCAGTCCTGGGACCCCCTGGCCAGGCAGCCAGCTGCCCTGGGACCCAGCCTCACCTACCAGTGGGCCAGCACCAGTTCTGGGACCTCCCAGGCTGCACAGCCAGCCATGCCAGACCTGGCCTCACCCACCAGTGGGCCAGCAGCCATTGCACAAGGCAGGGCTTGGCAGCCAAATGGGCCAGAAGCCAGCCCTGTCAACCAGTGTACCTGCAGTAGTTGGCCCACCACCCTAGAAAGGCCCATGCATCCCACATAGGAGGCACACCTAAAGCATACAGGTCTGGTGACCAGAGGGGAGCATGTTGTTGGGTCATATAAGACATCTCCTACATAAGGCCACTTCCTCAAGCTCAGGAAACATAACCAACATACCTAATACATAGAAAAAAAACACAGAGAGTTAGGCAAAACCAAGAGACAGAGGAATATGTTCCAAATGATGGAACAAGACAAAACCTCAGAAAAAGAACTAAACAAAGTAGAGATAAGCAATCTACTTGATAAAGAGTTTAAGGTAGGGCTTCCCTGGTGGTGCAGTGGTTAAGAATCTGCCTGCCAGTGCAGGGGACACAGGTTCGAGCCCTGGTCTGGGATGATCCCATGTGATGTGGAGCAACAAAGCCGTGCACACAACTACTGAGCCTGCGCTCTGGAGCCCTCGAGCCACAACTACTGAGCCCACATGCCATGGCTACTGAGGCCCATGCACCTAGAGCCCGTGCTCCGCAACAAGAGAGGCCACCACAATGAGAAGCCAGTGCACCGCAACAAAGAGTAGCCCCTGCTCACTGCAACTAGAGAAAGCCCATGCATAGCAACAAAGACCCAATGCAGCCAAAAATAAATTAATTAATTAAAAAAATGAGTTTAAGGTAATAATCATAAAGATGTTCCACAAACTTGGGAGAATGAACACTGAGAATTTTATCAGAGAGTGAGAAACCAAAAAGTACACTAGAAAGAATCAACAGTAGACTAGATGATACAGAGGAATGGATCAGTGATCTGGAAGACAGAGTAGTAAAAATCACCCAAGCTGAACAGAAAAAAATAATCAAAAAAATGAAAATAGTTTAAGAGACCCCTGGATCAACATCAAGTGTGCTAACATTCACATTATAGGGGTCCCAGAAAGTGATGAGAGAGAAAAAAAAGCAGATAATTTATTTTAAGAAATAATAGCTGAAAACTTCCCTAACCTGGGAAAGGAAACAGACATCCAGGTCCAGGAAGCACAGAGTGCCAAAAGAGATGAACTCAAAGAGGTCCACAAGATACATTATAATTAAAATAGTAAAAATGAAAGATAAAGAGAGAATACTAAAAAGCAGCAAGAGGAAAGCAACTAGTTACATACAAGAGAACTTCCATAAGATTCTCAATTGACTTTCAGGTGAAACTAACAGGCCAGAAGGGAGTCGCACAATATATTCAACGTGATGTAAGAAAAAAATCATATAACCAAGAATACTCTACAAAGCAAACATATCATTCAGGTTTGAAGGAGAGATAAAGAGTTTTACAGACAAGCAAAATCTAAAAGACATCAGCACCACTAAACCAGCATTCAAGAAATGTTAAAGGGACTTCTCTAAGTGGAAAATTAAAGACCACAACTACAAATACAGAAAATTATGAAAGGAAAAAATCTCATTTGTAAAGACAAACATACAGTAAAGTATCAGTCACTTATAAAGCTGGTAGGAAGATCAAAAGACAAAAGTAATGAAGTAATTCATATCCATGATAAGTAGTTAAGGGATACAAAAAGCAAAAAGATGTAAAATATGATGTAAAAACAGTAAGCATCAGGGAGTGGGGAGAGTAAAGATGCAGGGTTGTTAGGATGCATTTGTGCTTAAGAGATCATCAATTTAAAATAATCATATACATATACAAATACATATATGTTGTTATATGTGAACTTCCTAATAACTATAAACTGAAAACCTATAAAAGATACATACACAAAAATGAGAAAAAATCTAAGAATAACACTAAAAGTAGTCATCAAATCACAGGAAAAGAGAGCAAAAGAAGAAAAGAACAAAAAAAACCCTACAAAAACATCAAGAAAACAATTAACGAAATGGCAGTAAGTACATACCTATCAATTATTACTTTAAATGTAAAAGGACTAAATGCTCCTATCAAAAGACATAGGGTGGCTGACTGGATAAAAATTTTAAAAACCCATATATATGCTGCCTACAAGAGACTTATTTCAGACCTAAAGAGACACATAGACTGAAAGTGAGGGGATGGAAAAAGGTATTCCATACAAATGGAAACAAAAAGAAAGCTGCGATAGCGATAAATATATCAGACAAAATAGACTTTAAAACAAAACTGTAACGAGACAAAGAAGAACATTACATAATGATAAAGAGACCAATCCAACAAGAATATATAACAATTGTAAATATATATGATATGCACCCAACATAGGAGCACCTAAATACATAAAGCAAATATTAATAGACATAAAGGAAGAAATTGAAAGTAACACAATAATAGTAGGGGACTTTTAACACTCCCCGTACATCAATGGACAGATCTTCCAGAGAGAAAATCAAAGAGGAAACACCGGCCTTAAATGATACATTAGACCAGATAGACTTAATATATATCTATAGAACATTCAATCCAAAAGCAGCAGAACACAAATTTTAAGTGCACATGGGACATTCTCCAGGATAGATCACATGCTGGGCCACAAAACTAGTCTCGGTAAATTTAAGAAAATTAAAATCATATCAATCATCTTTTCTGACCACCATGCTATGAGACTAGAAATCAACTACCAAAAAGATGCATAAAACACAAACATGTGGAGGCTAAACCATATTTTATTAACCAAGTCACCAAAGAAGTCAAAGAGGAAACTAAAAATATACTTGGAATCAAACGAATGGAAACACAACATTCCATAATCCATGATACACAGCAAAAGCAGCTCTAAGAGGGAAGTTTAGAGTGATACAAGCCTACCTCAGGAAACAAGAAAAATCTCAAATAAACAAACTAATCTTACATCTAAAGGAACTAGAAAAAGAACAAAACTGAAAGTTAGTAGAAGGAAAAACATTAATAAAGATCAAAGCATAAATAAGTGAAGTAGAGACTAAAAAGCAATAGAAAAGATCAATGAAACTAAGAACTGGTTCTTTGAAAAGATAAACAGAATTTGATAACCTTTAGTCAGACTCATAAAGAAGAAAGAGAGAGGTCCCAAATTATTAAAATCTGAAATGAAAGAGAAGTTACAACCGACACCACAGAAATACAAAGGATCATAAAATATTACTATGAACAATTATACACCAATAACATGGACAACCTAGAAGAAATGGGTAAATTCCAAGAAACATATACTCTCCCAATATTGAATCAGGAAGAAACAGAAAATATGAACAGGCTGGTTACCAGTAATGAAATTAAATCCATTATTAAAGAAAAAAGAAAGAAAACTCCCCAAAAACAAAAGTCCAGGATGATATGCCTTCACAGGAGAATTCTACCACATTTAAAATACAGTTAACATCTATCCTTCTCAAATGATTCCAAAAAAGTGAAGAGGAAGGAACACTTTTGAACTCATCCTCTGAGGCTAGCATCACTCTGATTCCAAAACCAGACAAAGACAGCACAAAAACAGAAAATTATAGATTAATATCACTGATGAACATAGATGCAAAAATGCTCAACAAAGTATTAGCAAACTAAATTGAACAATATGTTAAAAGCATCATGCACCATAATCAAGTGGGATTTATTCCAGGGATATAAGTATGGTTCAATAGCTGCAAATCAATCAATGTGATATATCACAATAACTAACTGAATAAAGATAATCATATGATCATCTCAATAGATGCAGAAAAAGCTTTTGCCAAAATTCAATATCAATTTATGATAAAAATTCTCAACAAAGTGGATATAGAGGGAGCATACTTCAATGTATAAAGGGAGCATACTTCCACATAATAAAGGTCATATATGACAAACCCACAGCCAAGGTCATACTCAACAGTGAAAAGCTGAAAGCATTTCCTCTAAGATCAGAACAAGACAAGCATGCCCACTCTCACCCTTATATTCAACATAGTATTGGAAGTTCTAGCCACAGCAATCAGACAGAAAAAGAAGTAAAAGGAATACAAATTAGAAAGAAGTAAAACAGTCATTGTTTATAGATGGCGTGGTGCTACATAGAGAAAATCCTAAAGATGCCACCAAAAAACTATGAGAGCTCATCAGTGAATTCAGTAAGGTTGCAGGATATAAAACTGTTGTACAAAAATCTGTTGCATTTCTATACACTAGCAACAAACTATCAGAAAGAGAAGTTAAGAAAACAATCTCAGTTACATTTGCATCAAAATGAATAAAACACCTAGTAATAAATCTAACCAAGGAGGTAAAAGACTGATCCTTGGCAAACTTTAAGCATTGATGAAAGAAATTCAAGACACCAAAAACAAATGGAAAGATGTACTGTGTTCATGGATTGGAAGAATTAATATTGCTAAAATGACCATACTCCCTCAAGGCAATCTACAGATTCAACGAAATCCCTGTCAAAATACCAATGGCATTTCTTTCTCACAGAACTAGAATGATTCTAAAATTTATATGAAAGCACAAAGACCCTGAATAGCCAGAACAATCGTGAGAAAGAAAACAAAGCTGGAGGTATCAAACGCCCTGATTTCAAACTATACTACAAAGCTACAATAATCAAAACAGTATGGTACTGGCACAAAAACAGACATACAGATCAATGGAAGCAAATAGAGATCCCGGAAATAATCCCATGCTTTATATGGTCAATTAATCTATGATAAAGGAGGCAAGACTAGGCAGGGAAAAGTGTTATTGGGAAAACTGGACAGTAATATGCAAAAGAATCAAACTGGACTACTTTCTCATACGATATACAAAAATAAATTCAAACTGGATTAAAGACTTAAATGTAAGTGCTGAATCCATAAAACTCCTAGAAGAAAATATAGGCAGCTCACTGTTTGACATCAGTCTTAGCAGTATTTTTTTGGATATGTCTCCTCAAGCAAGGGAGACAAAAGCAAAAATAAACAAATGGGACTACATCAAACTAAAATGCTCTTGCAGAGCAAAGGAAACCATCACTAAAACAAAAAGAGTGCCAACTGAATGGGAGAAGATATCTGCAAATGATATGTTTAATAAGAGTTTAATATCCAAAATATACAAAGAACTCATATAACTCAACTTAAAAAAATAAACAACCCAATTAAAAAATGGGCAGAGGGGCTGAATAGTTACTTTTCCAAATAAGACATACAGACAACCAACAGACTCATGAAAAGACACTCAAAATCACTAATCATCAGGGTAATGCAAATCAAAACCACAATGAGATACCACCTCACACTTGTCAAAATGACTATCATCAAAAAGACAACAAAATCATAAGTGTTGGTGAGGATGTGGAGAAAAGGGAACCCTTGTACACTGTTGGTGGGATTGTAAATTGGGGCAGCCACTATGGAAAACAGTATGGAGGTTCCTCAAAAAGTTAAAAATAGAACTGTCATATGATTCAGCACTTTCACTTCTGGATATTTACTCAAAGAAAATAAAACACTAATTCAGAAAGTTATATGCACTCCAATGTTCATTGCAGCATTATTTACAACAACCAAGATATGGAGAAAACCTAAGTGTCCATCGATAGATGAATGGATAAAGGTGTGGTGTATGTATAAACACACACACACACACACACATATATAACACAACGGAATATTACTCAACCATTAAAAAGGAAATCTTGCCATTTGTGACAACATAGATGGATCTAGAGGGCATTATGCTAAATGTATTAAGTTAGAGAAAGACAAATACCATATGATCTCACTTATATGTGGAATCCAAAAAAACAAAACAAACAAACAAAACAAAATGAAAACAGACTCATAGATACAGAGGACAAATGGGTGGTTACCAGAAGAGAGGCAGGTAGATGGTGGGGGAAATAGGTGAAGGTGATTATGAGGTAAAAACCTCCAGTTATATAATGAATAAGGCACAGCAATATAATATAAAACATAAGAAATATGGTCAATAATATTGTAATAACTTTGTATGGGGACAGATGGTTACTTGACTGATCATGGTGATCATTTCATAATGTATGTAAATGTCAAATCATTCTGGTATATACCTGAAAGTAACATAATATTGTAAGTGAACTATATTTCAATTAAAAATGAAGCAAAGGGGCTTCCCTGGTGGCGCAGTGGTTGAGAATCTGCCTGCCAATGCAGGGGACACGGGTTCGAGCCCTGGTCTGGGAAGATCCCACATGCCGCGGAGCAACTGGACCTGTGAGCCACAATTACTGAGCCTGCGCGTCTGGAGCCTGTGCTCCGCAACAAGAGAGGCCGCGATAATGAGAGGCCCGCGCACCGTGATGAAGAGTGGCCCCCGCTTGCCACAACTAGAGAAAGCCCTCGCACAGAAACGAAGACCCAACACAGCCATAAATAAATAAATAAATAAATTTAAAAAAAAAATGAAGCAAAATAAATTTGGTAACATTTACAGATTAAAAAAACTATTCCTTTAAGTTAAATCACAAGCTATTTTTTTTTACCTGACAGCACGGTAATTGCACAATACTGTAAAATACATTTGATTTCACTTTATTTATTAGATGCATTTCTGAATATTATCAGCAAAGGGAATTTATGTATCATAATTTGAATCAAATATTTGTGTCCCTTTTATATGTGTTTTAACTTAGAAAACATAGTCTTACAGAAATTATATCTACCTCAGCATGGATTATAATAAAAATCATACTTAACATTGATTCTGAAAAACTTTCTGAATTGTTCTCCTTGTTGTGTAGGAGAGTACCATAAACTCTGCACAAAGAAAATACTCCACAGTAGATTAAAGCCATAATGCACCAATGCATATTAAAATGTACCATATATATAGTAAATTTCCTCAGACTTCTTATTCCTTTGAAGATGCTTAATTGTGAGGCCATCAGAGTAGTGAGTCCATTCTCTTAGGGATAGAGTAGTACTTGCTCAGTGGACTTTTTTCTCTTCTCTCAAAAAACGATTCTTTTTGTTTCTACCTGTTGGTTTTAGAAAGTGTTGCTCACCTACTACCAGAGAAATATTTTAAAGTAGCAGCTATAAATCTAAATTAATTCAATATGATTTCTTCTGGAAAGCCAGTTAGAAATGATTTGAAGAAGTTCACCTGGATGTTTACAAAGTGATCTTTTATTTTTGTTTCTTTGTGTACCACTACCAGCAAGAAACACAGCAGACTCTCGGCAGTGCAGGCTGGAGCCCCAAAATCAGAGAAGGGGCAGCCCTGACATTCATATATTTAAATCAAGCCACCACTATGAATCATAAAACACAGAAAAACAAAATCATTCTAGAAGGATATGTACTCAAGGTAATATACATTTACACATATTTTCTGTGAATGCCTACAAGTATGTGTTTTCTGGAAAACATAAATTTTACCAAGAATTTGGAAAATTATCTCCAATTAGTTGGCACTAAGGAATTTAAGCATTGGATTGGTAATTTAGCTATCTATGATTCCAACCCTGTGACTCTATGTTCTATGAAACCTTCTGAAAAACTAAAAGGTATTTTTAAAGCTCTTATTTGTTTTGTAATTTTGAAAACACCATCTTAGGACAAAAGACTTCTTGATACAGTCTAGATAAGCAAGAACCCTAATTAATAAAATTACCTTCTGACTATAATATTTCTCATCCTATTTGTCCTCATCATTTTGAAAGAATGGACGCCAGCATTTAAAAGCCAATGTAAACACCAGAAGTCAGTGAAGTTATTCAGAGAGAACTTCTGGTCACTTCTAAAGATGCAGCATTTTTTAAAGATTCCATTTAGTCTGCCCGTTACAAGCAATTTAAAACTTTCTTATTCTTCTTTATGTGGAGTTACAATTTCTGACTAAACACTTTTTTTTTAGTTATTGGGCAGTTTAATCCAAAATAGGGATCCACAGTACATGAACCACTAGACAGGAATGATATAGTCCAGCTTAGGAAGAAAACATGTGTCTAGCCTTTAAAGATTTTATGTCTTTTTTATTAAAAACAATTAAGATAGACTGAAGATTTCACTTATTTTTGTGTACATTTTATACATAATATATATGCATAGATTCAATCCATTAAAAATGTTTGCTACATTACCTCACACTAATTATTAATATTGAAGTACAGATCTTAGATCTTCTCCATGAAGTCTAATGCATAAGCTTTTCCTATGCTTAAAGTGATAAAATGAAAGGAACAACTCAAATAAAATTACCAACTATTCTTTATTCATAACAACTCTATTTTAATATCTTTTTAAATCTTGCAAAAATGGTAAATTAGAAGATAATTAGTTGCACTTGCACCTGGAAGCTGTATTAAGGTAGTGGATTCAAGTTTTCTGATGGAAACTTCTAACCTTAATACCCTAAAACCAAATCAAAAAAACAAAGCAAAACAAAGTGTCCAAAATTTGAAGTTTTCATGTAATCTACTTTCATAATGAAAACACTGGTGGCTAAGGAAAGAAACAGAAAATTCTCATGAGGAGCAGAGCCTTATAGCAGAGTGAAGCTCTGCCCTTATTCCTAGAAGCAGTGCTGGCGAGTGAAAAAAACCAATAGAATTCTAATACCCCAGATGTAAGGAAAAGCAAATTCAGTGAATAAGTCTACCCTTTCTCTCTTCTGACTGGACCCACCAAAAATGGCTCCTTGCTGAAAATACATGAAATGGAATAAGTGGACCAAAAGATCATACTCTCTGATGGAGGAGGGTCCATAGATAAGCACTGAGCTGCAGGTATACACATTAATATTTGGCATAATCAATCTCTGTAGCTATCATCTATCTACCCTTCTAAATTATATATTATACAATATAGTTACATGTTATTTTATAATAATATATAATGTAATTATATTAGATATTAATCTTTCTTATATATTTAATATAATTGATAATATCTGTATTATATAATCAATATTACTATATAATGTATATCATACCTTATATACATATCTTAAATATGGCTATGTGTGTATGTATAATATATATAATACATAATATATTTAATTCAGAGAATAATGAACTATTAGAAATGAAGAATTAATAGTAGAAATGAATAATTCAATAGAAGATTTAGAAGATAAAGGTAAGGAAATCCAGAAACTAGAATTTTTTGAAAAGAGTAGAAAATAAGAGGGAAATAATTTAAAAATTAGAGCATTATAAGAATGTGGTGTGCCATCTGACTAAAAGGAGTTTCATAAAGAGAGAAAAGAGGTGAGGAATTATCAAATGAATAATAAAATACAATTTCCTAGAACTGAAGGAGAAAAGTCCATAGATTAAAAGGGCCCAGTAAGTGTTCAGAATAATAAATTAGGAAAAAAAAAGACCCACCAGACTGATGACACAGTTATGCTAACATGAGATTCTCTGTTTTGTAACCAACCCTCTTTTTTTTTTTTGTAATCCATAGCGAAATAAGTGACAAATCTGACTTGCTATTTTTTCCAATCTTCAAAACTGAACCAAACTTTATGATGTGGGTCAGACTTTATGAATTAGAAGTTAGAAATTTTAGAACACTGGCATAAAAATAATATATATTTGCACCCAGAGAAATAAAGCACATCAAATAAATAGGTCAGTATCAGAATGGCACAGAATTCTCAAAGCAGCACCAGGAGCTAAAAGAAACTAAAGTAATACCTTCAAAATTTGAAGGGAAATGATTTCTATACCTAGAGAAACTGTTAGTCAAATATAAGAAAATGAATACATTTCCAATATAAAAAATCTAAAATACTGACCACCCTATCTATACCTTTTCTCAGGAAGAAGTTCTACTCCACTATTGTAAGAGTTAAGGTAAAACAGATAGACATGCAACCTAAGAGGTCCAATGTAGGCGAAAAGCAAAAGGAACTCCCAATCTCCAAGGTTTGGAGTTAGGTGGGAAAGGAATGAGGATGGAAAGTTCCAGGAGGAGTAGCATAGCCAAACCCAGGTTGATTTCCCCCAGTGAACTCCTAGGATAACAGCTGCCCAGCAGACCCAGAGTCACTATGCCATATAAGAAGAGTTTTAAAGTTCTAACAGAAGTTTGGGAATAAATTAGTAATAGGGCCATAAAAACAAAACTACTAAAATCGAGGCAGCTAATTACTTCAGAGGAGAAAAATTAGCAGAAAGAAAACGTAATTATAGTATACTACTTGGCTCAGCTGCAAACAATGAAAGCATAACATTGGTCATAAAATTAGAGTAATGAATATTGGTTTTGTTTTTTAAGTGATTTAACCAAGTAATAATAGCATATTTAAGTTTGGTCAGTGACAGGTTAGTCTTTGGTGGGCTCCATTTTCCTCCATTCATTCAGTGAGATTTACTTAAACAGAAACATGCATGGCCATGCTGAGAAGTAGAAAACAGTATTTTTTTTCCTATTGCCATACCCAATGCCAACTCTTGGCTTTTCTGACTGGCTTGGCTCACCAGCCAGATTTCTTAATTGCAAAAGTGAGTCATTAGGGCTTCCCTGGTGGCGCAGTGGTTGAGAGTCCGCCTGCCGATGCAGGGGACACGGGTTCGTGCCCCGGTCTGGGAGGATCCCACATGCCGCGGAGCAGCTGGGCCCGTGAGCCATGGCCGCTGAGCCTGCGCGTCCGGAGCCTGTGCTCCGCAACGGGAGAGGCCACAACAGTGAGAGGCCTGCATACCGAAAAAAAAAAAAAAAGTGAGTCATTAAAGTTGAAATTAAACTAGCTTCTTCATTGTCACAGTTGGACATGGATGCCTGTGGGAAAATCAACCTGGGTTTGGCTGTTACTCCTCCTGGAACTTTCTATCCTCATTCCTTCCTCACCCAACTCCAAACCTTGGTAATCCATGCTGTATTTCTTGCTCTTTTAATTCTAATGCTCTTCTATTTCCTCTCCTTCTTCAAGAACAATGGTCACAAAATGATGCTCAGAGACCATGTTTTGTTTGGCCTGAAAAGGGTTTTAATTTCTTGTAAGCATTAAAAAAAAAGTGGGAGATTCACATAAGAACCCCAATTTCTGTATTTTCTTGAAAAATTGTTAGATCAAACACACTGGTCATCCATTCTGACATGACTGCAATTAACGAAAGCTGAGTACTGACATGCATATTCTTTCTAATTCACCACAGTTCAACACTCTTTGATGTCTCTTGCCCCCAGCCTATTTAGTTCGCTTATGCAATTTCCCATTCTTGCAGGCATTCCGGTTTACAATTCCTGTTCTAAACTCTGGTTTCTGCACTACAACTCTACTGGTGCAGCTTGCTTAAAGGTTAATAAAGGCTTCTTTTTTGCTACCACTGGTGGCCTTTGGGCAGAAGTCTTCCTTCTTATATTTCTGCGCTGGTTGAAATTAGGGCCACTTAAATGAGATTCCTGTTCTCTGAGAGATAATGTACCTCCTATTATTCCTGGACCATCATCCCATGAACTTCTATGTGAAAGCAGTTCTGGTTGTGCACCCTTTTGCTTGCCACTGAACTTGAGCCAAGAATGTTAATTTTGCCGTCTATAAATGTTTGATTTTGTAGCTCTGTTTAAACAGTGGTTTGTGGCTCTTCCTTGATTTCACTTTGAGTTCCATTAAGGATCTGGACTGTTACCAGTTATGCAGGGATGTGGAGTATGTGACAGAGGAGACACTGAGTTGGTGCTTGGGAGACATGAGTGCCGGTTCTCTCCTTCTCTACTCAGTAGATGTGTGATTTTGAAAATGTCACAATCTTTCTGAGATGTAGAACTAGGGAAAATAATTTCTTCATGGGTTTAAGGCTTCATAATTTTCAGTGAAATTTTCTGTATGTAATCTCATTTGATGTCTATGTTTTACAAACGGGGAACATTAAGGAAGAAGTGATTTGCCTTGGATCATAGGACTAGTCCATGAATGAGCTAGGACTGGGATCTAGTCTTGTAGTTTCCAGGTAAGTCTTTATTCCACTACACAACAGGGCATCCCCCAAAAGACCCTGCCTTTTTTTGAGGTACACTTTTTACCATTCTCTGTTTTTAAAACTCATGATCTCTTTTGTGTCAGCCTCAATCTACTCCCAAAACAGCATTCACGATCTGAATGGACATTCAGAGGAGAGGGCCTGCATTCATCGAAATTTTGCTCCTTCCATTTTCCATGGTCAATGTCATAGGCTGGACCTTAACAGGGGTCACTCTTTCAACGCTGGTTGAACACTGAGTTAATGACACAGGCATACTCTAATCTCTGAGTTAATTATATGTAGGGCGAGCACAAAATTTATCATCTAAACCTATACCCTTGGGAGAAAGGAAGTGGCATAATATTTTACTCTTAACATGTATTAATTGGGATAATCATTCTCACATAAAGCATTTGCATAGTGCCTGGCACATAGCAGATATTCAATAAATGGTAACTTTTAAAAGGAACCTTACCAAATGAGGTGAAAGGAGTTGATAATTTACTAAAGAGTATACTCAAGAGTTGTTCCCTTAAAAAGTAGCCCAGAGCAATGGGTTTATGGTGGGAAAAAAATGTTTTATTTCTTGTACTTAACGTAGAATTTGAAGTCTATTAGACTTTCCACCTAGGAACGTACTGCAAGGGTGAAGAAACTTTGTAGGCAAACTTAGAGGTGAAGATAATTTCTAAGGAGAAAAACTTGTAAGACAAAGAGTTAGGGCCACAGAAACAATCATTATAAAATCAGGGATATTGGAAATAATATTTTATAACAAAATACTAGAGCTCAGAGATTCTACTTGTTTTTCAGTTAACCTCAAAATATTTGTTATTGTTCAGTTTTATTTTCTGGAGCAAGAGATCAAATTGAGACTATTTTTAAAGCAGTTTGTCCCTGTGACTCTCCCAGGGTTAGGAGACAGTGCTCCCAATTTCCAACGCCACATCCCAAGGAACACACAACTTACTTTCTCACTGGTGTTCCATGGGATTATCTGTAATGCCGGGCTGCCTTTGTAGGCTATCCTTTTCCTGGGGAGCGGGCGTGCTGAGAGGCAATCCATCTTATTCCCTTCCTTCCAACTTGAGACTTGCCCCTTGATTTCTGAGGTCTGATCGCTAACGTTTCAGCACCAGCTGCAACCCAATCCTTCAGCGAGTACAGCTGAGCTAAATTAATCTAATTTTTTTAGCCTTTGCACCCTAGATATCAATCTCCTGGGCAGTTAGCGCTCTCTCAGCCAGGAATGGATTCCAGAGCCCCTTATCACTGCCCGCTTTGTGCTCCAGCCCCCAAGCTGCAAACAGCCCTGTAGGCACCACAGAGCTACACAAACATTTGTTCCCACAGCCGACTGGCTTCCTTAGGCCAGTGTGCCTAATGAGCTGGCCGTTACCCGTAAATCAAGTCGAGCATACACAGTTCGGGCTTTCATCAGGTGAGCCCCATTCAGCAACGCCTTTGAAGGAGGGGCCCCTGTGGGCTGCAGAGGCTGTGCGCTGCCCAGATAAACACCCCATCTCAAAGATGTTGTTCTGTTTTGCAGACTGGCTTGTCCTTAGTGGGAGGAAGCGTGCTGGGTTGCCAAGTACCAGGAGCGGTCTGATGTGACTTGGGAGCCAAGGAAAAGAAACACACACACATACACACACACACTCCCAAAGATCCCAGCTGGAGACATGAGGAAAACAGAACGCATGAAAGGCTCACGTCTATCCTCTCCCCCACGGATGTGCCATCACCAGGCAGTCAGCAGAGATGTGGCACGTGTGGCTTCAATGAGATCTGGCACGAGGACCTCTAGCAGTGCTCTAGACAGCTTGATCGCCAGCCTGGGGACCCTCATCCAGTGCCTTCCCATCCTTTCCTTGCTGAAGCTTTCCCAGTCTCCTCTGCCTGTTTTATGCCTTCTCTGCACTCCTCCTGTAGTTACAGTCTAGAATGTTCCACTAATTAACTTCCAATCAGAAAACAAGACAGAAACAGCATATGATGATTTCTTACGCTTTTGTTTTCTTTACCCATCTAGGGCAAACTATTTTTCACATTGGTTTAGAATCTCTCTCCACTTAGTACTTAGCAAATGCTTAGTAAATTTTATACTGTATTGCTTTTTTCAAAGTTCTTTTACAATTACACCATTTTATTCATTCGTTAATAATAATAACATTAAGTAAATACTTACCCAGTACCCAAGATCAGACACTACTCTAGGGGCTTGGGGATACAGTGCTGAACAAGAGTGACAAATACCTGTATTCTATGGAGAGAAGACAGACAATGAGAAAACAAATACAGGATGAAATTTCAGATAGTAATAAGTGCTATAAATACAATTTAAGTGGGAGAGGGGATAAAGAGCGGTGGTAGGGGTGATGGCTGTGGGGTGTTTTCAACAAAGCATCAGTCAAGGCCTCTCTGAAGAGATCAAGTTTAAACAGAAGCTTATTTGAAATAAGGAAGCAAGAAACCGGAAGATGTGGGGAAGAGTATCCCAGTCAGAAAAGAATGCAAACGTCCCAAGGTGGGATGAGAAGGTGACTTGAGGGACAGGGGAAAGAGGGAGGCTGAATCACAGGGAGAGGAGCTTAGTGTAGGAGATGGGGTCAGAGAGGTGGGAAGGAGGTATACCTGACATGAGTGCTACGAGGAGGGACTAGGTGTGGTATAAGTCACGTCCAAGTATGAGCATCATACAAGTTATCTCACTTCCTCAGATACACAACCCCATTATTATCCTCTTTGCAGGCTAGGGCTCAAAGTGGCCAGATGACTTGCTAGAGTTTGCACAGATGCTAAGTGACAGAACCAGGATTTGAAGGCAGAGCTCAATTCTAAACTCCTGCTTTATCCACCATAGCTTGTTTATACTGTTCTCATTTCTATGATTCCCTCCTAATCAGCTCTAACTCTCAAATGCCACCCACATTTTAAGGCTACCCATTCCAACTACCATCTCTTCCATAATACATTCACATGGATTCAGATGGATGCAGGGATCTCATCCTGCAGGCTGATGCAGGCTTCACCTCGTATCAAATTTCACTGTTATAAAGCAGATTTTCAAAATGAGTGAAAGGAGCTCAGTTTGTTCATACATTAGTTCTGCTCTCATGACTCTGGTGTTACATGGTGGGTGGTGTATTCTCCTTCTCTGGATCCCTCATAAGACCTAATGGAGCATTTGTAACAAGAATTTGAATAGCTGTGTTCTATTTTGTTTTGACTAAGAGAGAAGTCCATGGTTGGGTAAAATTTCACTGAGGAACTGGAGAAAGTCACTGGCCTCATTACTAATTCTCCTGAGAAAAGAGAAGAAATGGATTTTACTGGCCTCTGTTTCACTGCTCCATTAATCACCTTCACTGTCAAATATCATTTCCTTTTGTCAAATTTGCAGGGACTCTCATTAGAGACGCTCATGACAACTCCTTCTTTGTATATCTCTCTTATGACCACGAAATCCTCAATAATAATAAACAAGTACATATTTTACTTTCTTGAGATTGTTACCTCTGTGAAGAGACTCATAGAAGTAACACACATTCACTGCTAAGGAAAAGAACTGCCTGTGTTTCTCTGAAGTGTGCCAGAGCCTGGATGGGTGCATGTGACCTTCAGATGTTCTTGCCATGTGCCAATGACACTGAGATGAGAACAGACTGGCAAGCATGGAGGCTGATATGAAGAGATCCAGTGAGTATATGCTGCCTGAATCACTTTATCAGGGGCTGGTATAGATTTGGCTTCTCTTAATAATCTTCTAGGATTGAAACAGGGAGTACAAGAAATATGTAGGTTACTTATATATTAAAAAAGAAAGCATGAAAAACAGTCTAATAATTATGGAATATGTTTAAGAAACTATTTAACAACTCAATTCTTAATCAAAAATTACATGAATTGCACTGGTCATAATATGCATAAATGCACAGGCACATGACTATCATCACTGGAGCCAATGATAAGAAAGATCTGCTGTACGTACCAAGTGTGATACTGAAACAGGGGTGACTTTACTTATCATTGTACCTATTAGATAAAAAGCTCTTTTGGAATTTTAGAGGAAATGCGTGGAAGCACACTTAGCAAAATGTTCTCTCATTACAAAAATTGGCCCCTTGACTGGCTGGAATGTTGTGGAAACCACTGTAGCCCTTGGCTAGAAGCTGCGGTGTCAAGAGGCTTCTGTGACCTGTGATTGTACTCTTCCAAGCCTTGTCCTCCTCCCTGTCAGCACTTCCCTTCCATTCCAATCCTGGACGTTTGCTTGTCCCCTGAAAAGTGATTTTCTTTGCCACAGTCACTGGGTGCCTTCAGACAGAATCGCTTTCTGCCACCCTGCCCCCACCCTCATGGGCATGTGGCACTTCTGGCGCCAACCAGCTCCAACAGTTCTTGCTCAGACCTTCTGGGAGCCTGTCAAAGACCATTTGTGACAGGACTTGAGAAAAATAACAAAGCAGCTCTCCCCTCAAACCCTCTGAGGAATGTGAAAACCGGAGTGGGGACACATGGGCTCTTTGTAACCTCAGGCACGCTGTGTCAGCTGCCTTCTCTGGCTGGCGGGGCTAAGTGACAGAACACAATGAAACGCTCAACTGAGCTGCATCGGGCTAGTCAGGACAGAGGATGCATTTTATTAAAGAACGTAACATTGTGCCTCCTGCCAAACTGAGGTAATTTCCTCCCCTTTTCTATACTTCCTAGCATTCTAGATTTATACATTTTAATGGTGTTTGCCAGAGCTCACCTGAAGAAAGCAAGTCTCCAATAAAAAACTTAAAGAAATATTTTTTTTCATGGCCCAGACCCATAAAGAATAACTACCATAGGCTTAAAAAATCCCAACCTAATTTTACAACTAATTACTTAAATAAACCAAATAAACAGACCAGTTTTGTCTCACTGAAAAGAAGGCCGTAAGTATATAACCTGTCCTGGAGTTTGATGGATTCAAATTAGAAAATGCCTCCACCCCACCCCATCTTCCCATTGGCCTCACATTTAGGCAATTATTTTGTCGCTGAAACTGAGATGCTTGTGTAGTTTCAAATATGTATGTTTATTCACCAAACAAAAAAAGTGATCCATTTTCAATTACTAGAACTGTTAAGGACGTGTTTAGATAAAGTCAGACCTTTCTTGTTAATGAGCCAACACAGACTTTAATTTGTTTCTGGACATTCTCGTAAGACCCAATAAGAAAACACACTCCTTTCAGGTAAACTGCCTGTCCAAGAACTCAAATAGCCCAAGTGATAACTCTCAACTTTTGGAATGAAGGAGTTAGCATTTCTCCTGGAATTACTTCAGTGGTGCAGTCACCAACTCATGACTGCAATTATTACAGGAAACAAAGGGACAGGGGAGTTACGTTTATTATATCTATTGTGTATAGAGCCCTCGGATGGGACTTTAACATACGTAATCTCACTTTGTCCTCTTCACACTCAATAAGACTAGCTCAGATGACAGGTTAGGAAACTGAGGCTGAAAGAGATTAAGTAGCTAGCCCCAAATTCCCAAAGCTAAATAAAAAGTGGTCCAATAGGTAGTAATACTATTGTCTCTTTCACCAATCAATTAAAAAAATGTTCAAAATCATGAGTTGTCAGCATGCATTCACTTTGGTAATCCCTGGGACCTAACACGTGATTCTCTCTCATGAGATATCACAGAGTTTTGAAGTTCATTCCTTTATCCACACATCCTTCAGTGCTATAATTAATGATAAATCTGAATTCTAGTGTGAAGCTGTTTCTATGCTGGTGCAGAAGAGAATGATTCATTCTACACTGGGTAAAAGGTGCTTGTGGTGATGTTAAAAGCAGTGGCCCCAATCTTTCAATGTAAAGATCTCTTCTATTTGTCAAAAGATTTGGCTGGCCCCTTTTTTCCATGATAGTACCTATATGATTAACATCGTTTAATTGAGAAAATACATATCCACCGTAACATTTGATATAAATTTTTTATTTCAATAACCTCATTCACTAATGTTAGAAAAACTTTAAGGCATATATAGGATATTACATAGTGCCCAGAAGGAGTCCAGACATGTGGCCATAATAGCATCCTTGGCCGAAGCACCCATGACAGTGCCCATTGTTCCAAAGACTGAGAAAAAACGAAAACATGTGGAATAAAGGGGGCACTGCAGATCAGAGAGGAGGAGCTTTAAGGAGATAACTGCTTTACAAAAAAAAAAAAAGGACAAAGGAGACTGGCTTGGCATGATTTAGAAAAGTTATTTCAGGGAAATATGGATTAAAAAACAAGATCCATCTGTATGCTGCCTACAGGAGGCTCACTTCGGAGCTAAAGACACACACAGACTGAAAGCAAAGGGATGGAAAAAGGTATTTTATGCAAATGGAAACATCAGGAAAACAGGAGTAGCAATACTCATATCAGACAAAACAGACTTTAAAACAAAGGCTATAACGTACAACAAAGACAAAGAAGGGATCAGTATAGAAAGAGGATATTACACTCAAAACATATATGTACCCAATATATCAATACATCAATAACACCCCTCTTACATCAACAGGAAGATCATTCAGACAGAAAATTAATAAGGTAACAGTGGTCTTAAATGAAACAATACACCAGATAGACTTCACACATATCTATAGGACAGCAATCTAAAAAGAGCAGAACGTACATTCTTTTCAAGTGTACATGCAAAGTTCTTAGCATAGATCACATGTGGGGTCACAAAACAAGTCTCAACAATTTAAGAGAATAGAAATTATATCAATCATTTTTTCCAACCACAACAGTATGAAACTAGAAATCAATTACAGAAAGACAAATGAGAAAAGGGCAAAACTTGGAGACTAAACAATATGCTACTAAAAAACCAATAGGTCAATGAAGAAATCAAAGCAGAAATCAGAAGGTACCTTGAAACAAATGAAAATGGAAACACAACATTCCAAAATCTATGGGATGTAGCAAAAGCAGTTCTAAGAGGGAAATATACAGTGATACAGGCCTACCTCAAGAAACAAGAAAAATATCAAACAACCTAACCTAAACAACCATCTAAAGGAATTAGAAAAAGAAGAACAACAACAACAATAATAAAAAGCCCAAAGTAAGCAGAAGGAAGGAAGTAATAAAGATCAGAGAGGAAAGAAACAAACACCAAAAAAGTAATAGTAAAATCAATGAATCCAAATGCTTATTTTTTGAAAAGATAAACAAAATGGATAAATCCTTATCCAGTCTCAACAGGAAGAGAGAGGACCAAATAACAAAATAAGAAATGAAAGACGAGAAGTAACAATCAATACCACAGAGACACAAAAGAATCATAGGAGAATGATACAAACAGTTACATGCCAACAAATTTGACAATGTAGAAGAAATGGACAATTTCTAGAAACATACAATCTGCCAATCAAATCAGGAAGAAACAGACAGTTTGAACAGACTGATCACAAGTAGTGAAATTGAATTTGTAATTTAAAAATCTCCCAGCAAACAAAACTCCATGACTGATGGCTTCACAGACAAACTCTACCAAACATATAAAGAAGAACTACTATCTATTCTCCTCAAAGTACTCCAAAAAATTGAAGAAAACAGAATACTCCCAAGGCACTCTATGAAGCCATTATTACCCTGACAACAAAACCAGACAAAGACACTACAAAAAAAAGAAAATTACAAGTCAATAAGTTTGATAAATATAGATGCAAAAATAATCAGCAAAATATTAGCAAACAGAATCCAACACTATATAAAAAGGATCAGACACCATGATAAAGAGGTATTTATTCCAGGGATACAAGTATAGTTCAATATTCTCAAATCAATCAATGTTATATGCCACATTAACAAAAGGAAGGGTAAAAATCACATGATCATTTCAATAAATACAATAAAAGCTTTTTCAACATCCATTCATAATAAAAATTCTCATCAAAGTGGGTATGTAGGGAACACATCTCAACATAATAAAGGCCATCTATGACAAACTTCACACTTGATGGCGAAAAGCTAAAAGCCTTTCCTCTAAATTCAGGAAAAAGACAAGGATACCCATTCTGACCACTTCTTTTATACATAGTATTGGAAGTCCTCGTCACAGCAACCAGGCATGAAAAAGAAATAAAAGGCATCCAAATTGGAAGGGGAGAAGTAAATCTGTAACTATTTGCAGATGACATGATACTATACATAGAAAATCCTAAAGTCTCTGCCAAGAAACTTCTAAAACTAATAAATAAATTCAGTGAAGTTGCATGATACAGGATTAAATAGAGGAATCTGTTGCTTTTCTATATACTAACAATGAACTATCTGAAAGAGAAAGCAAGAAAACAATCCCATTTGAAATTGCACCAAAAAGAATAAAATACCTAGGAATAAACTCAACCAAGGCAGTGAAAAATCTACATGCTGAAAACTATAAAACTTTGATGAAGGAAACTGAACATGATACAAAAAGTAGAAAGATATCCCCTGCTCTCTGATCAGAAGAATTAATATTGTTAAAATGTCCATACTACCCAAAGTAATCTACCAATTTAATGCAATCCCTGTCAAAATACCAATGACATTTTTCACACAACTAGAGCAAATAATCCAAAAATTCATATGGAATCACAAAAGACCCTAAATTGCCAAAGCAATGTTGAGCAAAAAGAACAAAGCTGAAGATATTATGCTCCTTGACTACCGACTATACTACAAAGCTACAGTAATCAAAACAGCATGTTACTGGCACAAGAAACAGACACATAGGTCAATGGAACAGAATAGAGAGCCCAGAAATAAACCCACACACTTATGGTAAATTAATCTACGACAGAAAGGGCAAGAATATACAATGGAGAAAATATCATCTCTTCAACAAGTGGTGCTGGGAAAACTGCACAGTTACATATAAAACAATGAAATTAGAACATTTTGCCATGTCATATACTAAAATAAACCCCAAATGGATTAAAGACCTGAATGTAAGATCTGAATCCATAAAACTCCTAAAAGAGAACACAGGCAGAACACCCTTTGACATAAATCACAGCAATATTGTTTTGGGTATGTCTCTTAAAGTGGAAGAAATAAAAGCAAAAATAAACAAATGGGACCTAATTAAATATAAAGTCTTTTGCACAGCAAACGAAACCACTGACAGAATGAAAAGACAACCCTGAATGGCAGAAAAGATTTCCAAAATATATCACCAACAAGGGGTTAATATCCAAAATATATAAACAGCTCATACAACTCAATATCAAAAAAATGAACAACCCAATTAAAAACTGGGCAGAAGACCTGAATAAACATTTTTCCAAAGAAGACATACTGACAGCTAACAAGCACATGAAAATATGCTTATCATCTCTAATTATTAGAGAAATGCAAGTCAAAACAACAAGATATCACTTTACACCTGACAGAATGGCTATCAAAAAAAACAAAAAAAAACCCTACCATATAATCCAGCAATTCCTCTCCTGGGAATATTCAAAGAAGTGAAAACACTAATTCAAAAGGAAACATGCACCCCCACGCTGGAAGCAACTTACATGTCCATCCACAGATGAATGGATAAAGAAGATATGGTATGTATGTGTATACACACACATACATATACAAAAAAACACAATGAAATACTACTCTGACATAAAAAAGAATGAAATTCTGCAATTTGCAACAATGTAGATGGACCTAGAGAGAATTATACTTAATGAAATAAGTCAGACAGAGAATGAAAAACACTGTGTGTTATCATTTTCATGTAGAATCTAAAAAATAAAGAAAACAAATGTATCTAACAAAACAGAAATAGACTCACGGATACAGAAAACAAACTAGTACATACCGGTGGTGGGGGTGGAGGCAAGATAGGGATATGAGATTAAGAGATACAAACTACTATATATAATACAGATAAGCAACAAAGATATACTGTACAGCACAGGGAATTATAGCTATTAATTTGTAATAAATTTAAGTGGAGTATAATCTATGAAAATACTCAATCACTATTTTGTACACCTGAAACTAATATATTGTAAATCAACTATGCTCCAATACAGAAAAAAGTATAGAGTCTCAGAAACTTGTGGGACAACACCAACATGTCTAACATTCATGTTATCAGAGTTTCAGAAAAAGAGGATAAAGAATGTGGTTCAAAAAAGTATTTTAAAAAATAATGACTGAGGGCTTCCCTGGTGGCGCAGTGGTTGAGAGTCCACCTGCCGATGCAGGGGACACGGGTTCATGCCCCGGTCCGGGAAGATCCCACATGCTGTGGAGTGGCTGGGCCCGTGAGCCATGGCCGCTGAGCCTGCGCGTCCGGAGCCTGTGCTCCACAACGGGAGAGGCCACAACAGTGAGAGGCCCGTGTACCGCAAAAAAATAATGACTGAAAACTTTCAAAAATTGGTGAAATATATAGACTTACAGGTTCAAGAAGCTCAGCAAATCTCAAACTGGATAAACTTAAAGAAATACACCCGAGATACATCATCAACAACATCAAACAATTAAAAACCAAGACAAAGAAAAAATCTTTGAATTATAAAGTGGAACAGCTATACAACCACAAACCATTTCAAGAAACAGGTTTCTGCTCTTCCAGAACCGATCATATCTTTTCTCACTCACACTTCTTTCTCTTCCCTTAGAGGTTAACACTAACATGATTTTATGATAAAACTTTGCTTCTCTTTGTATCTTTATACATTTACCAAATGTATAAAGTGTA
Source organism: Lagenorhynchus albirostris (assembly GCF_949774975.1). Lineage (NCBI taxonomy): Eukaryota > Metazoa > Chordata > Mammalia > Artiodactyla > Delphinidae > Lagenorhynchus > Lagenorhynchus albirostris. Next base: position 82,772,874 of record NC_083095.1, read on the forward strand.
CATTCCTAGGTTGGTGTATTTTTAAATTTTAAATAAATGCAATTATATAGCTAAAAAAAATAAGGCTTAAAAAATATAAAACATTTTGCGGCAGACAACACAGCTGTTGAGTCACAGAGCTGGGATTAAAGCCCAGACCATACAACCTCGAAAGTATTAAACTACCTGGCTTCTGGGAATAATAGTTACTGGGGTTTTGATACTTGGTTTGTTCCAAGCAATGTACACATATTTTCTCTCATTCTTTACCTTATTCTCTTTACATATTTATATGCATATGGCCTGACTTTACATACAACTCCCATTTAATTTTTTGACTTAATTTACCCAGTAAAATGTTCAACTCTCATTTTACTGACAAAGAAATAATTCTTTCCAATCCTCATAAATCTGGCAATGTTGGGGATAAATGACAATATGAGACTACCATTTAGTAGCATAGTATAACAAACTAACACTCCAGTGCTTGTTTTTCTATTCACTTTTCCTTCGCTCTCCTGACATTTCCCACATGGTGGCAAATATAGCTTATCTCACACTGAACCCAGAGGAAGTGTAAGGTAACTGAGTACTGACTTTAAAAAAATTGACAAAAACATGCTATAGGGATACAAAACATGCATTATATCAAGATGCCATTTTTTAATTTAAATTTAAATTTCTTTCATATATAGCATGTGTTGTTTCACTGTACTAATAACTAATATACATTAAAAGTAACAATCTAGAATGTTGTTCTGGTACATTTTCCCAAAGATATACACACATACACACACATATACATCTGTATACACATATACAATTTATAATTAAGATATTACATGATAATATAATTCATATATGTTAATAATATAATATGTATGTTATGTATACTGTATATTAATAATATGATTTATTATAATATATACTTTTAAATTCAGTATATTTTTTGACAAATATTAGATTATGAACATTTCTTCATGTCTCTGATTTTTTAAGAACTGTGTAAATGACTGAATAACATTTCCTTTTATATAATCATTATTCACTTATTTTCCTATTGCTGAGCATTTAGGCCAGCTCTTTTCTCTTATGTACAATGGAGAGAAAGAAATTTTTTGTCTGATTATTTCCTCAGCACAGATTCTCTATTTCCTCATCACAGAGTCTGATAAATAGATCTACTGCACCAAAAGTTAATAATCATTTTATACCAGAAAATTATTAGAGCTCATCAATGAATTCAGTTAAGTTGCAGGATATAAAATTAATATACAGAAATCTGTCGCATTTCTATACACCAACAACAAACTATCAGAGACAGAAATTAAGGAAATAATACCATTTACCAGTACATCAAAAAGAATAAAGCACCCAGGAATAAACCTACCTAAGGAGGTAAAAGACCTGTAGACCTGTACTCAGAAAACTGTAAGACACTGATGAAAGAAATTGAAGACAACACACACAGATGGAAAGATATACCTGTTCTTGGATTGGAAGAATTAGTATTGTTAAAACGATCATACTACCCAAGGCAATCTACAGATTCAATGCAATCCCTATCAAAATACCAATGGCATTTTTTACAGAACCAGAACAAATAATCCTAAAATTTATGTGGAAACACAAAAGAATCCAAATAGCCAAAATAATTTTGAGAAAGAAGAATAGGGCTGGAGGAATCATGCTGACTTCAGGCTATACTACAAAGCTACAGTAATCAAAACAGCATGTTACTGGCACAACAAACAGACACATAGATCAGTGGAACAGAATAGAGACCCCAGAAATAAACCCATGCACCTATGGTCAATTATTCTATGACAAAGAAGGCAAGAATATACACTGGAGAAAAGACAGTCTTCAATAAATGGTGCTGGGAAAACTGGACAGCCTCATGTAAAAGAATGAAATTAAAACATTCTCTAGCTCCATATACAAAAATAAACTCAAAATGCATTAAATGCAAGACCTGAAACCACAAAACTCCTAGAGGAAAACACAGGCAGAACACTATTTCACATAAATCATAGCGATATTTTTTTGGATCTGTCTTCTAGAGGAAAGAAAATAAAAGTAAAAATAGACAAATAGCAACTAGTTAGACTTAAAAGCTTTTGCACACAAAAGAAACCACTGACAAAATGAAAAGACAATGTACAGAATAGGAGAAAATATTTGCAAAATATATGACCAATGATGGGTGTACGAAGATATATAAACAGCTCATACAACGCAACATCAAAAAAAGACAACCTGTTAAACATATACGTATATCCACTCTTTTTTAGATTCTTTTCCCATATAGGTCATTACAGAGTACTGAATATAGTTCCCTGTGCTATACAGTAGGTACTTATTAGTTATCTATTTTATATACAGTAGTATGTGTATGTCAATCCCAATCTCCCATTTATCCCTCCTCCCTTCCCCCTCAGTAACCATGAGATTGTTTTCCACATCTTTAACTCTATTTCTCTTTTGGAAATAAGTTCATTTGTACTTTGCTGTACAGCAGAAAGTAACACAACATTGTAAATCAACTATAGTCCAATAAAAATTTTTTAAAAACCCAGTTAAAAAATATGCAGAAGACCTGAATAAACATTTTTCCAAAGAAGACATGCAGATGGACAAGAGTCACATGAAAAGATGCTCAATATTGCTAATCATCAGGGAAATGCAAATCAAAACCACAATGAGATATCATCTTACACCTGTTAGAATGGCTATCATCAAAAATAAAACAAATAGAGCCAAAGCAAGAAGAACTAGAATCCTGCAGCCTGTGGAACAAAAACCACATTCACAGAAAGACAGACAGATGAAAAGGCAGAGGGGTATGTACCAGATGAAGGAACAAGATAAAACCCCAGAAAAACAACTAAATGAAATGGAGATAGGCAATCTTCCAGAAAAAGAATTCAGAATAATGACAGTGAAGATGATCCAGGACCTCAGAAAAAGAATGGAAGCAAAGATCGAGAAGATGCAAGAAATGATTAACAAAAATCTAGAAGAATTAAAGAACAAACAGAGATGAACAATACAATAACTGAAATGAAAAATACACTAGAAGGAATCAATAGCAGAATAACTGAGGCAGAAGAACAGATATGTGGCCTGGAAGATGGAATGGTGGAATTCACTGCTGTGGAACAGAATAAAGAAAAAACACTGTAAAGAAATGAAGACAGCCAAAGAGACCACTGACACAACATTAAAAGCAACAACATTCGCATTGTAGGTGTCCCAGAGGGAGAAGAGAGAGAGAAAGGACCTGAGAAAATATGTGAAGAGATTATAGTCGAAAACTTCCCTAACATGGGAAAGGAAATAGCCACCCAAGTCCAGGAAGCGCAGAGAGTCCCATACAGGATAAACCCAAGGAGAAACACACATAGACACATAGTAATCAAGTTGGCAAAGATCAAAGACAAAGAAAGCAGCAAGGGAAAATGACAAATAACATACAAGGGAATCCCCATAAGGTTAACAGCTGATTTCTCAGCAGGAACTCTACAAGACAGAAGGGAGTGGCATGATATACTTAAAGTGAGGAAAGGAAAGAAACTACAACCAAGATTACTCTACCCAGCAAGGATCTCATTCATATTGGATGGAGAAATCAAAAGCTTTAGAGACAAGCAAAAGCAAAGAGAAATCAGCACCACCAAACCAGCTCTACAATAAATGCTAAAGGAACTTCTCTAGGTGGGAAACACAAGAGAAGAAAAGGACCTACGAAAACAAACCCAAAACAATTAAGAAAATGGAAATAGAAATATACATATCAATAATTACCTTAAATGTGAATGGATTAAATGCTCCGACCAAAAGACCCAGGCTTGCTGAATGGATACAAAAACAAGACCTGTATATATGCTGTCTACAGGAGATGCACTTCAGACCTAGAGACACATACAGACTGAAAGTGAGGGGATGGAAAAAGATATTCCATGCAAATGGAAATCAAAACAAAGCTGGAGTAGCAATACTCCTATCAGGTAAAATAGATTTTAAAATAAAGATTGTTACAAGAGACAAGGAAGGATATTACGTAATGATCAAGGGATCAATCCAAGAAGAACATACAACAATTATAAATATATATGCACCCAACATAGGAGCACCTCAGTACATAAGGCAACTGCTAACAGCTCTAAAAGAGGAAATCAACAGTAACACAATAATAGTGGGGGACTTTAACACCTCACTTACACCAATGGACAGATCATCCAAACAGAAAATTAATAAGGAAACAGAAGCTTTATATGACACAACAGACCAGATAGATTTAATTGATATGTACAGGACATTCCATCCAAAAACAGCAGATTACACTTTCTTCTCAAGTGCGCATGGAACATTACCCAGGATAGACCACGTCTTGGGCCACAAATCAAGCCTCAGTAAATTTAAGAAAACTGAAATCATATCAAGCATCTTTTCGGACCACAATGCTGTGAGATTAGAAATCAGTTACAGGGAAAAAAAAACACATCGAGGCTAAACAATACATTACTAAATAAACAAGAGATCACTGAAAAAATCAAAGAGGAAAACAAAAAATACCTAGAGACAAATGACAATGAAAACACGACGATCTGCAACCTATGGGATGCAGCAAAAGGAGTTCTAAGAGGGAAGTTTATAGCTATACAAGCCTACTTCAAGAAACAGGAAAAATATCAAATAAACAATCTAACATTACACCGAAAGGAACTACAGAAAGAAGAACAAACAAAACCCAAAGTTAGCAGAAAGAAAGAAATCATAAAGATCAGAGCAGAAATAAATGAAATAGAAACAAAGAAAACAATAGCAAAGATCAATAAAACTAAAAGCTGGTTCTTTGAGAAGATAAACAAAATTGATAAACTATTAGTCAGACTCATCAAGAAAGAGAGGACTCAAATCAATAAAATTAGAAATGAAAAAGGAGAAGTTAAAACAGACACTGAAGAAATACAAAGCATCCTAAGAGACTACTATAAGCAACTCTATGCCAATAAAATGGACAACCTGGAAGAAATGGACAAATTCTTGCAAAGGTATAACCTTCCAAGACTGAACCAGGAAGAAATAGAAAATGTGAACAGACCAATCACAAGTTAATGTAATTTAACTGTGATTAAAAATCTTCCAAGAGGGCTTCCCTGGTGGCGCAGCAGTTGAGAGTCCGCCTGCCGATGCAGGGGACATAGGTTCGTGCCCTGGTCCGGGAAGATCCCACATGCCGCAGAGCGGCTAGGCCCGCGAGGCACGGCCGCTGAGCCTGCGTGTCCGGAGCCTGTGCTCCACAACAGGAGAGGCCACAACGGTGAGGCCCGGGTACCGTGGAAAAAAAAAAAAAAAACTTCCAACAAACAAAAGCCCAGGACCAGATGGCTTCGCAGGTGAATTCCATCAAACATTTAGAGAAGAGCTAACACCCATCCTTCTCAGACTCTTCCAAAAAAACTACAGAGGAAGGAAAACTCCCAAACTCGTTCTATGAGGCCACTATCACCCTGATACCAAAACCAGACAAAGATACTACAAAGAAAGAAACTTACAGACCAGTATCACTGATGAATATAGATGCAAAGATCCTCAACAAAATACTAGCAAACAGAATCCAACAACACATTAAAAGGATCATACACCATGATCAAGTGGGATTTATATGGGATTTATATGAGATTAAGAGATACAAACTACTATATATAATACAGATAAGCAACAAAGATATACTGTACAGCACAGGGAATTATAGCTATTAATTTGTAATAAATTTAAGTGGAGTATAATCTATGAAAATACTCAATCACTATTTTGTACACCTGAAACTAATATATTGTAAATCAACTATGCTCCAATACAGAAAAAAGTATAGAGTCTCAGAAACTTGTGGGACAACACCAACATGTCTAACATTCATGTTATCAGAGTTTCAGAAAAAGAGGATAAAGAATGTGGTTCAAAAAAGTATTTTAAAAAATAATGACTGAGGGCTTCCCTGGTGGCGCAGTGGTTGAGAGTCCACCTGCCGATGCAGGGGACACGGGTTCATGCCCCGGTCCGGGAAGATCCCACATGCTGTGGAGTGGCTGGGCCCGTGAGCCATGGCCGCTGAGCCTGCGCGTCCGGAGCCTGTGCTCCACAACGGGAGAGGCCACAACGGTGAGGCCCGGGTACCGTGAAAAAAAAAAAAAAAAACTTCCAACAAACAAAAGCCCAGGACCAGATGGCTTCGCAGGTGAATTCCATCAAACATTTAGAGAAGAGCTAACACCCATCCTTCTCAGACTCTTCCAAAAAACTACAGAGGAAGGAAAACTCCCAAACTCGTTCTATGAGGCCACTATCACCCTGATACCAAAACCAGACAAAGATACTACAAAGAAAGAAACTTACAGACCAGTATCACTGATGAATATAGATGCAAAGATCCTCAACAAAATACTAGCAAACAGAATCCAACAACACATTAAAAGGATCATACACCATGATCAAGTGGGATTTATCCCAGGGATGCAAGGATTCTTCAATATATGCAAATCAATCAACGTGATACACCATATTAACAAACTGAAGAATAAAAACCATATGATCATCTCAATAGATGCAGAAAATCTTTTGACAAAATTCAACACCGATTTATGATAAAAAACTCCCCAGAAAGTGGGCATAGAGGGAACCCACTTCTACATAGTAAAGGCCATATATAACAAACCCACAGCAAACATCATTCACAATGGTGAAAAACTGAAACCATTTCCTATAAGATCAGGAAAAAGACAAGGATGTCCACTCTCACCACTGCTATTCAACATAGTTTTGGAAGTCCTAGCCATGGCAATCAGAGAAGAAAAAAATAAAAGAAATACAAATTGGAAAAGAAGAAGTAAAACTGTCAGTGTTTGGAGATGACATGATACTATACATAGTATAGTATTCTAAAGTATACCTAAAGATGCCACCAGAAAACTACTAGAGCTAATCAATGAATTTGGTAAAGTTGCAGGATACAAAACTAATGCACAGAAATCTCTTGCATTCCTATATACTAATGATGAACAATCTGAAAGAGAAATTAAGGAAACACTCCCATTTACCACTGCAACAAAAATAATAAAATACCTAGGAATAAACCTACCTAGAGAGAGAAAAGATCTGTATGCAGAAAATTATAAGACACAGTTGAAAGAAATTAAAGATGATACCAACAGATGGAGAGATATACCATGCTCTTGGATTGGAAGAATCAATATTATAAAAATGACTATACTACCCAAAGCAATCTACAGATTCAATGCAATCCCTATCAAATTACCAATGGCATTTTTTACAGAACTAGAACAAAAAATCTAAAAATTTGTATGGAGACACAAAAGACCCCAAATACCCAAAGCAGTCTTGAGGGTAAAAAATGGAGCTGGAGGAATCAGACTCCCTGACTTCAGACTATACTACAAAGCTACAGTAATGAAGACAATATGCTACTGGCATAAAAACAGAAATATAGATCAATGGAACAGGATAGAAAGCCCAGAGGTAAACCCACGCACCTACGGTCAACTAATCTATGACAAAGGAGGCAAGGATATACAATGTAGAAAAGACAGTCTCTTCAATAACTAGTGCTGGGAAAACTGGACAGTTACATGTAAAAGAATGAAATTAGAACACTCCCTAACACCATACACAAAAATAAACTCAAAATGGATTAGTGACGTAAATGTAAGATGGGGCACTATAAAACTCAGCGGAAAACATAGGAAGAACACTCTTTGACATAAATCACAGCAAAATATTTTTTGATCCATCTCCTAGAGTAATGGAAATAAAAAGAAAAATAAGCAAATGGGACCTAATGAAGCTTAAAAGCTTTTGCACAGCAAAGGAAACCATAAACAAGACGAAAAGACAACCCTCAGAATGGGAGAAAATATTTGCAAATGAATCAATGGACAAAGGATTAATCTCCAAAATATATAAACTGCTCATGCAGCTCAATATTAAAAAAAAAACAACCCAATCCAAAAAGGGGCAAAAGACCTAAATAGACATTTCTCCAAAGAAGACATACAGATAGCCAAGAAGCAAATGAAAAGTTGCTCAACATCACTAATTATTAGAAAAATGCAAATCAAAACTACAATGAGGTATCGCTTCACACCAGGCATAATGGGCATCATCAGAAAATCTATAAACAACAAATGCTAGAGAGGGTGTGGAGAAAAGGGAACCCTCTTGCACTGTTGGTGGGAATGTACATTGTTACAGCCACCATGGAGAACAGTATGGAGGTGCTTTAAAAAACTAAAAATAGCATTACCATATGACCCAGCAATCCCACTACTGGGCATATACCCTGAGAAAACCATAATCCAAAAAGCCACATGCACCCCAATGTTCACTGCAGCACTATTTACAATAGCCAGGTCATGGAAGCAACCTAAATGCCCATCGACAGACGAATGGATAAAGATGTGGTACGTATATAAAATAGAATATTACTCAGCCATAAAAAGGAACAAAATTGGGTCATCTGTAGAGATGTGGATGCATCTAGAGACTGTCATACAGAGTGAAGTAAGTCAGAAAGAGAAAAGCAAGTATTGTATATTAACGCATATATGTGGAATCTAGGAAATGGTACAGACAATCCGGTTTGCAGAGCAGAAACTGAGACACAGATGTAGAGAACAAAAGTATGGACACCAAGGGGGGAAAGCGGCGGGGGGGGGGGGCGGGTTGTGGTGTGATGAATTGGGAGATTGGGATTGACTTGTATACACTGATGTGTATAAAATGGATGGCTAATAAGAATAAATAAATAAAGACAGATAAATGTTGGTAAGGAAATCCTTGTACACTATTGATGGGAATGTAAACTGATGCAGCTACCATGGAAAACAGTTTGGAGTTTTCTCAGAAAACTAAAAATAGAAGTACCATATAACCCAGCAATTCTCCTCCTGGGTATATATCCAATTCAAAAAGATACATGCATACCAATGTTCATAGAATTATTTACAACTGCATAGATATGAAGCAACCTAAGTGTCCATCAACAGATGAATGAATAAAGATGTGGTATGTATGTATGTGTACACACACACACACACACACACACACACACATATGCACAATGGAATACTACTCAGCCATAAAAAATGAAATTTTGCTATTTTGCAACAACATGGATGGACTTGGAGGATATTATGCTAAGTGAAACAAGTCAAAGACAAATACTGTACAATATCACTTATATGTGGAATCTAAAAAATACAGCAAACTAGTGAATATAACAAAAAAGGAAACAGACTCACAGATACAGAAAATGAACTACTGGTTACCAGTCAGGAGATGAAAGGGGGAAGGGGCAATATATGGGTAGGGGATTAAGAGGTACAAAGTATTATACATAAAATGAACAAGCAACAAGGATATACTGCACAGCACAGGGATTATGGCCAATATTTTATAATAACTATAAATGGAGTATAACCTTTAAAAATTGTGAATCACTAAATTGTACACCTGTAACTTACATAATATTGTACATCAACTATACTTCAGTAAATAGAAATTCATGTTCTTTGTGACATTTTCTACTGGAATCTAAGTGTCTTATTGATTTGAATTCTCTCTCTCCTCAGTAGATAGGCAGAGTGCTGTTTTAATACATAAATGTGATTTTCACATGGAAAAAAATTCTCCATTTTTCCATGATGAGAAAATAGTTGCCTGCAATTTATTTGATTTTCTTATAACATTTTATACAAAAACATCTCATGAATGATGGAGGCCCCAAAGAACAGTACCATGATATAGACTGCTGTTGATAATTTGAGAAATATAATAATAAAATGACAAGTAGCTTAGCCATCTTGAATTCATTCTGAAACAGTGTAAATTAACATTTCCTCCAAATGAATTAATCCCAAATATTTTCTAATATTTCAGCCATTTCTTTAAAAAAATAAATTATAGAACATTTGGAGATGGTTATTTAATGGGAGAACATTACCCTAAGTGTTCTTCTATGCATCTACCCTAAAATTCCAGATGAGCCATTTACCTTCTAAGTATGGTGATAAGGAATGTCACCCCCATATTAGTGCCATATTTGGTATATGCCATAAATCTTTCTTACCAATGATGCTGATTATTGTAATTTTGCACCCTGTGTACTTTCCAAGTACAAGTCTCAAGCTTCCATCTACTTTCAGGTATGAGGCCCTAGCAGTGGGACAAGCTGGTTCCATCAGCCTGGGTTACCCATTACTCCCTAGCTCCTTCCCATGTTTATAAGTCTGTCTTTTGCAATGGAGTCTGCTAAGGCATGGACATGGCAGCGTAATATCAATATATGAAATCTCCTTTTAGGCTAACTATCTCCGTTTCTCAGGGATAGCAAGGAATTGAACAAAGACTGGACGGAGGTTTTCGGTATAGAACAAAGGGAGAACCTAAGACGCACCTGGAACAGAATGAAACTAGCAAAATACTGGGAAGTTCCAAACAATAGATTCCACTGCGGGGTCACAGGGCACAGAGGTACAGAAAACAGATCACTTACAGGGAACAGGGAATCATGACTTGGGACTGGCAAACAAAGGAGCTGCTCTTTGTGGGTAGATTAGGGAAGCTCCACGGGGAGGAACTCCCTGAGGCACAGCTCCATGGAGTCTGCTCCATTTTTATAGGGGTTCAGTTTCCACTATGGCTGAGCTGGTTAGTAAATATGACAATTGGTTGTGATGGTGACTTTGAGACTGTAAAATACTGAAGTGCTTTTTGGATCATTACAAATATATTACTATAATTTATATTATGACATGTGGAGTTAAGACTATATTTTCATTCTAATTCTTTAAACATACATGGACTCTTGATCACAATATTTGCTTGTCTAGAACTCCTTACCAACCATGAGGGATAACAGATTTTACTGCATCACTTCTGTCTCTTACTTAGATTTTAATCAATCTGAGAGGAAGGGACAGATTTTTCTACTTCCTTTGGTCTCCCAGCAGGCTGCAATTGAAAATGGATTCTTGGAAAAGTTAATCCATCTCTGAAAGGTACTGGAGACCAGCTCACTAAGCAGGGGCTGGCTGGCCCAGTGTTTCAAACCCTGTGAGGACAGACTCGATCTTGACTTGGTGTACCTTAAACTAAGCATACCTTTGGCACTAGTCTTAGTAACAGTACTTATCAATCAAGGCTTTGTTTAGTTGAGTCAATGATTTGACAGGTTAAATGAATAATTATGGATTGGCCGATCTGGAGCCCATTTCAGGAGCCAAACTTCAACTTGCTAATAGTCCCAGGATCAAGCATCAAACTGCACCCTGATATATGTCTGCAGACAATAAATGATTCCATTATCCTTTGGTTTGGAATGATATATATGATTGATCTTAGTTAACCCTGTGGTGAGAATGTGTTTGATGTCCTCTCATTTGTTTTCCATCTATTTTAGGTATACAAGTTGCTAAGACTCCTCAATCATAGCCTAAATCTTGGTCAATTACATGTTTTCTTTAAAACAAACCTGGCTACAATTTTTAAGAGTTCATTCATCAGACTTTGTGATCCTTTAAAACAATCTCCACTTTACATTAAAAATGCCAGCTTTTTTAAAGCGATAATATTTTTTCAAGAAATACTTCGCTTTTAATAAAATGTGTTTGTCTTGACTTTTAAGAGTCAAGGTGACTTTTGATAGTGGATTTGCACCTAAAATATTGAAAATAAAACCAGGCTTATATCGTAGTAAGTAAGGCTTGAATTGGGAAAAGGGGAGTCCTTTCTGGAGTATCCTTAGCATCCTCATACCTTTTAAACCATCTCCCAAGGAATATGCTTAAGAACCTGCTCATAATATTTCTTTCATTACTTATGAAACTATTTTCATGGAAATTTCACCATATGACATTACACTTGCCTAAAAAATCTTATTTTTGTCTTGTAACATTTCCCTTTCAGACATGAGCATTTCTGGGGAATTATGGTATAGAGAGAAAACTTAGTCTTTTATTTAATAATTAGTATGAACAATTCAGTAGGCAAAAGAAATACTTTGAGGTTAATTTTGAAAGTAGACAGAAAAACCCTACTCACCTTATTATAACTGGAAAATTATACACATGATGGTATTTATAATCTGGGTCTCATTTCAAGTTAAATTAAAATAGGTTATTTGTTCATTCAGCTTATATTTAATGCTAAAGAAAAAATTCTGATATTTTATTAAGCAAAATATTTGTGTTGTCATAATATATGTCTACATGCTGTTAAAATTACTTGAAGTCAAAATTAGTCACTTTTTAAAAACGTAATATTGAACAGCTAGGGTGATAGACAGTATCGAATTCAACACTGTCAAATTCAGACAAAACAAATTCAATAGTCGTACTGAACTGAAGAAAACATTTCAATTAAAAAAATATATCTATGGGGTGTGAAATTAACCCAGACAACAAACAAAGTTATATAAATATATACATATATTTTTAAAAACTGAGGTATAATTGACATATAGTATTACATTATTTTCTGGTATACAACATAATGATTTGATATTTTTATATATTGTAAACTGATCACAACAATAAGTCTAGCTAATTATATACTCTATAAACTTTAAAAAATAAATACTCCAAGATTGCAAAGTAAAGGTTTCCTTATACTTAGAAATTAGAAAATAAAATCTTTTCTAATTACTTATAAAATATTACAACTTAAATGTTAAACTGGTATCAGTTCATTATCCTTTTGATCATTTACAATACTTCCTAGAATCCTTTCCATATTTTCTCAAAACTATAACTAGCTCAGGAGAAAGGGAACTTGATACCAATTACTTCAGGGTAATGTTGTCTAACTAGCTTACATAGACTCTAAAGTAGCATAAGGAAAAGTAGAGGGGGCAATATTAAGCATAATCAAAATTTTAATCATAGATTAAACTGAAACAAATGAAATAATGCTGAAATAGCCTTTGAACATTCTTTACTACACAGTTCTGGACTATGGGAAATCCAGTGACATAGAGATCAACCTGGGGCATAGGAGTAAAGGAAAGACATGACGACCTTACGTATTGAGAGAAGCACAGCATATATTGTTATAAAGTTCTTATATAGGAAACTGTATAATATTACTTAGAGGTAGACTGTGATAAATTAAAGACATATACTATAACCCCTAAGGCAATGGCTAAAATAAGCCAAAACCAAAGAGTTATAGCTAATAAGCCAACAATGGGAAAAAATAGGGAACAAAACCTATGCAACTAACCTAAAAGAACACAGAAAACAACAGCAAGATGATAAATTAAACCCAACCTTATCAATAATCACATTAAATGCAAATGGTTTTAAGACCCCAATTAAAAGGCAGAGGTTGTCAGATTGTACTAAAAGAGACAATTATATGCTGCCCATAAGAAACTCATTTTAAATATAAAGACACATAGGTTTAAAGTAAAAGGATGGAGGAACATCTGCAACTCCTATATATTGCTGGTTAGAATAAGAATGTTACAGCCACTTCAAAAACAATGCTGCAATTTTTTAGAAAGTTAAACATACATCAAGAGGGAGGGGATATGGGGATAGATGTATACATATAGCTGATTCACTTTGTTGTACAGCAGAAACTAACACAACATTGTAAAGCAATTATACACCAATAAAGATTTTTTAAAAAGTTAAATATACAATTACCACATGACACATTAATCACACCCCTAGGTATTTATCAAGAGAAATAAAAACTCATGTTCACAAAAAATAATAAGCGTATAGCAATTACAGAAAATTATACATAAATGTTGCGAGAAATAAATAAAATGTCCTCTAGCAGAAATGGGTAAATGAGCAGTTGTATATCCATATGACAGAATGCTTGCTACTCAGCAGTAAAAAGGTACAAAAGATTGAGAAATGCAAATTAAATCTACAATGGGATATTACTATATACCTATTAAAACTGCTAAAGTTATAGAATTGTAGGTTCACATAGTTGTGAACATTTAAAAATAATATACAGAAAAGCAACTGAATTAAGTAAGAGTTAGCAGGGTTGATGGATATAATTCAAAGTTAAAAAATATCAATTATATTCACATTACCAGTAACCATCAGTGAGAATGTTAAAATTAAAATTTAAAAATGCCATTTACATGAAAAACTATATAGGGAACAGTTCAATAAAGATGTGAGAGACCTCTACACAAACTGATTCTACAATTATATGAAAATTCAAAGAATCAAAAATTTCCAAGACAATCTGAAAGAAGAATAAACTTGGTGGCCTCCACTACCAGAAATCAAGAATTAAAGATAGAGTAATTATAGCAGGTGACATTTTGTGAGGATAGACAAATAGAAGAGAATATAGAATCCAGAAAGAGATTCACACCTGTGGACATTTGATTTATGGCAAGGATGGCACTTCAGAGCAATGGATAAAGAAATGTCCCTTTAATAAATGTGCTAGGTCAATTGGTATCCCATATGAAAAAATGATACTGTTGGTCAGGAATTAAGGCAGAGTTCATCTGAGAAATTTTTCTGTCCCATGTAGCATCAGCTGGGGTAAATCACCTGTAGTTAGTTGACACACTTCTAAGATGACTCATTCAGCAATATGGAGGGACCTATACATATCTGTTCTTTTTCAGATTCTTTTACATTATAGGTTATCACAAGATATTGAGTATAGTTCCCTGTGCTATACAGTAGGTCCCTGTTGTCTACCTATTTCATATATAGTAGTGTGTATCCGTTAATCCCAAACTCCTAATTTACCCATCCTCCCTTACCCCTCTTGTAACTATAAATTTGTTTTCTATGTCTGAGTCTATTTCTGGTTTGTAAATAAGTTCATTTGTATCATATTTTAAGACTCCACATATAAGTGATACCACTTACATTTGATATTTATATCAAATATATTTGATATATTTGATATTTGTCTTTGTCTGACTTACTTCACTTAGTATGATAATCTCTAGGTCCATGCTGCTGCAAATGGCAATATTTCATTCATTTTATGGCTGAGCAATATTCCATGGTATATATGTACCACATCTTCTTTATCAATCCCTCTGTTGATGGACATTTAGGTTGCTTCCATGTCTTGCCTGTTGTCAATAGTGCTGCAATGAACACTGTGGTGCATGTAACTTTTCAAATTAGTTTTCGTCCTTTCTGGATATATTCCCAGGCGTGGAATTGCAGGATCATATGGTAGCTCTATTTTTAGTTTTTTAAGGAACCTTCAAACTGTTCTCCATAATGGCTGCACCCTTTTATACACCCCCTCTCCAGCATTTATTATTTGTATACTTTTTGATAATAGCCATTCTGCCCAGTGTGAGGTGATACCTCATTGTAGTTTTGATTTGCATTTCTCTAATAATTAGCAATGCTGTGCATCTTTTCATGTGCCTGTTGGCCATCTGTATGTCTTCTTTGGAGAAATGTCTATCCAGGTCTTCTGTCCATTTTTTTTATTGGGTTGTTTGTTTTTTTGACATTGAGCTGCATGAGCTGCCTGTATATTTTGGAGATTAATCCTTTGTCAGTTGCTCCATTTGTAAATATTTTCTCCCATTCTGAGGGTTGTCTTTTCATCTTGTTTATGGTTTCCTTTGCTGTGCAAAAGTTTTAAGTTTAATTAGGTCCATTTATTTTTTATGATGGGTTTTTTAAGCTATAATTTTGTAGCTTGTCTGGCTTATTCTCATGGTTAGAGTGACAGTGTTAGTCTCATGAATTTATACATTCCAACTGTGAGCAGAAATCTTCCCCAAATTCTTGATTTGTTTATGTAATTTCTATGGGTTTTTTTTTCCTGGTTTGCTCTAGAAGTCTTTACAACCATAAATTCTCTTCAATGTAAAGCTATGAAAGTTTCCCATAATAATTATTATATTCTCAGCATTTTTCTTTTATAGTGGATTAGTCAATACAGGTTAGAATGAATGATCACTCTATCAGTGGTTCAGGAGGCTTTCTCTAACACCTTAATTTTACTTGTTCTTTGTATTTATAAAACATACCATATATTTTTTCAAAACTTTAGTTCTACATAGCTATATAACTCATGCTGGTTTGGGGTTTCACTCTGAAATAAAATTAAAATTATTTTTGTAGCTTTACTATGAATCCAGAACCATAGTTTCTCTTTTAAGTCATCCTCTTTTTCATAAGTTGTTTCTCACCTATCTCTTTCTCTTAAGTCTTCATTTACTTATAATCTCACTTATAATCACTATAAAAATTGGAATGCCTACAAAGACAGGGCCTTATAAAATTTAGGATAGGTATAAAGAGTAAGTATATATTTTCATAAAACTTGTTCATGGGTAGTAAAATATTTGTGGAATATTTCCTAGAGTTTTTAATACTTCCTGTTCACCAGTGGATATCTATAAAAACCATTTGCATGGTTGACGCATGTCTTAGCATATGATTACATTTTCTTTTTAAATTATGGTAAGATCAAGGATTGTTTCTACCTATTCTCTCTCCTCCATATTAGTTGAAGTAATTTTGCAGTGGAGGTGACTTTTGCTACATCGTTAAATGTACAATTATACTGCTGTGATTATATTTTTAAATGGAGTTAGGAAAAGAAGGCTTAAAAGAAGTGTGATTCGTCATTTCAAAAGTTAAAGAGTGGTTTATCCCTATAATAATCTTTTTGGAAAGTAACCTACCACAATATAGAAATAGAAATAACTCAGAAATGAACATTCCAGCTTCTTTTCTCTTAACCAACAAAGGGTCCCTCTATATGTGCTAAAGTTTCCAAATAAGACTTCTCCATGACCAGCCAAGGAGAGAAAGAGTCATGCCAACATCTGGTTCACTGCTGAAGAAACAACAGAAAACCTCACGTTTTACCTAATGAGTGATGCTGGTGTTTCTACTCTTACTACTACAGATAGTGTTGAAGGACTGAAGGCAGGCCAAGTCCTTGTTCACAGAAGTCTTCTTTCAGAACATAGCTGCTAGCATCTTCCATTACAAGCAGGTGCCAAATGGACAGCATTTTTATTTTGTCCCAAACTGAATAGGAACTTTTTGGTAAACTTTCCCCTGTGTTGATGTTTGAAGAGAAGTTATGCCTGTGGAAGAATCCAAGGGATGAAAAATTTGTCTTCACTATTTTTTACAATTCTGCTTTTCAGTAAGGACTAATATTTGTGAGAAGCTCTTGCAAATTACTCAATTAATTTTGATGTAAAAGTAGCTATTATAGCCAGTCATACACTTTCGCTAAAAATCTTCTTTCCACGTAAGAACGTGTGTGTGTGTGTGTGTGTGTGTGTGTGTGTGTGTGTGTGTCTGTATGTACATACACAAAGTTGAGAGGTATTGAGTTATGGGGATGGTTGGGATGGTGCAGAGCAGGTAAAAGGAAGAAACAGAATGGGATACCATAGTTCTTTGGTAGCATTCTAGTTGTGTCTAGTATTCATCTCTGTCCCAAATTCTACTGACTTTTCAAGTGCAGCTCAAGATCCACCTCAAACCGAACTCTTTCCTTTCTGCCACTGGCACATGGCCTGATGTCTGAATTCCTGTAACACGTTTACATTCCATACTCAGGTTAGCATTTAGTACATACCACTCAAAATTGTATGGTCTTTTAAAAATGTGGTTTAAGATTGTACTTTCTGTTTTTCCTCAGATAATCCTAATCTTAGGGGAGTTCTTTGCCTTTTCCCCGCCATGATTCCATGATGAAAAGGGTAAAAAGAAAGACTATATAAACATAGCCAAGCCTGGACCTAGACGCATGGGTGTCTCCAGACTAATAATTTGGTTCCATTTCAAAATGAATTTTTAGATATTTATTCAACGTTTACTTAAAGGGGTAGGAAGATTCTGATTTCCCATTAACAAAAGATGTATACAGAGATAAATTCATTTGTTGATTCACTTTGCTGCCCAAAGCAGAGTCAAAAGTCTGAAAAAAAAGAGCAGACAAAAGTTTCCTGCTTTCCTATAGCTCTTATTCTCTCTTCTGTTCTTCTGTGATTATCCAAACCAGACAACTTCTTGGCAAGCTCATTAAAGATTTAGATAATGAAGGAAATTCCTCAGTCCTGTGAACAGCCTTGTGCTGTGCAAATTTTTGATCTCAGAGCTTCAGCTGCCAGCTACTGCTGTCTTTTGGCTGACTGCAATTGCATGTGCATGTTGCAAAATTATTCAGTAGAGGCATGTTCGTGCTAGTGAGGACTCGCTTACATTTCCATCAGAAGCTCTATCGGCTTCAGCTGCATTTGTACAAATTTCCATTTCCATAGTAACATAAAAAGCCACTTGAGAAAATCTAACTTGGCAAGCAACTCATTTCTAATTTATTCCATGGATATTTCAATGCCCCCAAGTCAGCTCTTTAAGCAGCGGTCAAGCTGGCCTACCCCTTAGTCAGATTCTGTACCTACCATTTAGCAACTCTTCTTCCTGGTGACTCTCTTCCTCTCAAAATCAGTCTTTCTGGCTGCTATATTATAAATTTATTTTGCCTTTTAAAAATGTGACTTTTTATTTTCCTCTTAAGTTATGACATATAAGAAGCAAAGAAATTCATTATAAAAAGTATAAGTTAAGGGATCAGATGTAGCAGCACATTCTGAATTAGCCACTCCCTGTGCCTAAGAATCCTGACAAATCTTTAGCTCCCCTGACCTCAATTTTTATCATTTGTAAACTACAGATAATAATATCCTCTTTGCAGAGTTGCTGAGAAGATCAGCAGCAATTAATCTCCCTGATACTCTTTGTCAATGATAGCCAATTTTGTTGCTAACAGGTACTATGATATTTTTAGTTCAGCCTTTGACACACATTGAACTGTATAAAGAGGACCTGAAGTTATTAAAAACTCAAATGGTTTATATTATTTGGAAAATCATCATTTATCTATTAATTCATGTATTCAACAAAAATACACTGGGTTCCATTAGGTGCTGGACATTTTAATTTTTGCCAAAATTTAGCTTTAAAAAAAACATGCAAAAATGTAACATGAGTTTTTGAAACCATGCGTGTATCTGTGTGTGTGCACATCTGTAGGAGTAATATGTGTTCAGGATTGACTGGATGGAAAGATGAAAAGCTGGAAGTAAACATCCCCCTTTTATTAGGCTGACTTTCAAAGGTAACTACTATTAACAGTTTTTTGTTCATTATTCAAATTTTTTCATATGTGTCACTTCATTCATTGAATTAATATTTTCTGAGTACCTTTTGTGTACTAACCATTCTTCCAGTTTCTTGGGATGCAGTAAGGAAAAAAAATAAACCAACAAAATCTTTTTTCTCTTCTATCCCCTCCTTGGGATGTGCATGTGTATAAACGTTTGTCCTTTATATACTGAGGTGTAATTTATATGCAGATGAATGCATGTATCATAAGTTCAGTGAGTTCTGATAAATACATACATCTGTGTATCCCCACAAATGAATCAAGATATGGAATATTACTACCCCAGGAAGTTCCATCATGCTTCTTCCAGTAAATCCTGCTCTAGCCCCACATCACAGGCCACCATCCTCTGAATTCTAATACCAAATCCTTACCTGTTGTAGGGTTTCAAAAAGTATGGAATCATACAGTATCTTTTTCATAAAGTATCCTTTACGTCTGGCTTCATTTGCTTAACAAAATGTTTTTGAAATCTGTACATGTTCTTGCATGCATCAGTGGCTCATTACTCTTTATTGCTCCATCATATGAATATACCACAATTTATTTATCCATTTCCTTCTTGATGGATATTTGGATTGTTTTTGGTTTGTGATATGAACAATCACAGACAAGTATTTTTGGCCAACATACGTCTTTGTCCCTGGAGTGAAATTGCTGGTCCAAGGGTATGTATTTTAACTTTATGAGAAACTGCTGGTTTTCCAAAATGTCTGTATCATTTTACACTCCCACTAACAATGTATGAGAAATTCAGTTGCTCCATATCTTCACCAACATTTAGAGCTTCTATTGTGTATGAAGTGATATATAATTTGGGGTTTAATTTGCATTTTCCTGATGATGAATAATTTTGATTACTTTTTCACGTGTTTAGTGGTTATTTTGCACATTCTTTTGTGAAGTGTCTATTCAATTATTATTATTTTTGGTACACGGGCCCCTCACCGCTGCGGCCTCTCCTGCCACGGAGCAACAGGCTCCGGACGCGCAGGCCCAGCGGCCATGGCTCACGGGCCCAGCCACCCCGCGGCATGTGGGATCTTCCTGGACCGGGGCACAAACCCACGTCCCCTGCATCGGCAGGCAGACTCCCAACCACTGCGCCACCAGGGAAGCCCCTATTCAATTATTTTGACCACTTTTTAATCAGGTTGTCTTTTCATTATTAAGATGTAAGAGTTCTTTATATTTTCTGGACATAAGTCATTTTTTCCATTATATGTATTACAAACATTTTCCTCTAGGTTATGGCTTGCCTTTTCATTTTTTAACATTGTCTTCTTATGAGAAGAATATTTTAATGTTAAGGAAGTATAATTTATCTTGCTTTTATGGTGCTTTTTCTGTCCTGTCTAAAAGGCTTTGACTACTCCAAGTTTGCAAAGATAGATTCTTCTGTGTTCTTCCAGAAGTTTTACTTTTTTTTTTGCGGTACGTGGGCCTCTCACTGTTGTGGCCTCTCCTGCTCCAGACGCACAGGCTCAGCGGCCATGACTCACAGGCCCAGACGCTCCACGGCATGTGGGATCTTCCCAGACCGGGGCACGAACCCATGTCCCCTGCAGCGGCAGGCGGACTCTCAACCACTGCGCCACCAGGGAAGCCCTAGAAGTTTTAGCTTTTATATTTATGTTTATGATCTGTCTCAAATTAAGTTTTGAGTGTGCTGTGAGATAGAGGTCAAAGTTCATTTTTAAAATACATTATCCAGTTTTCCAGCATGACATTCTGAAGACTTTTCTTTCTCTGAGTTACTTTGGTGCCTTTTTAAAAACAGTGATCATACACTGGTGCTATTTTTAGACTACTGATTTGGTTCCATTAATCTGTATGTCTGTACCTTTATGTCAATATCACATTGTCTCAATTATCATAACTTTATAGTACATCTTGCAATCATGTAATGTAGGTCCTCTAACTTTGTTCTTCTTTTTGAAGATTGTTTGGCTAAGTCCTTTCAAATTTGGTATACATTTCAGAATCAGTCTGTCAAAATTTCTTCAAAAAGGCCTGCTGGAATAGTTTTCATTGTAGAGCCCTTAAACACCTTTTGTTAAATTTATTCCAAAATAATATGTATTTATTGATTCTACTGTAAATGGTATTTTTAATATCTTATGTCTTTTGGTTATTTATTGCTTACATAAAATACAATTTATTTTTGTATTTTGACTTGTTTCCAGTGACTTTGCTAAATTCATTTATTAGGTTTAGGAGTCCTACCATACATTCCTTAGGGCTTTTTATGTACATCACCATGTAATCTGCAAATAAAGACAGTGTTCTTTTACTTTCCAATCTTTATGTTAGGTATTTATTTATTTAGCTGATTGTGCTAGCGAGAACCTACAGCACAAAGTTGAACAGAAATGGTGAGAGTGGACATTCCTGCCCTATTTCCCCTTTTAGGGGGAAAGTATTCAATGCTTCGCTATTAAGTTTGATTTTTTTCTGTAGGCTTTTGAAAAACCGACTTTACTCTATAGAGCACTTTTTATTTTACAGAAAAATTGAGCAGAAAGTACAGAGAGTTCCCATACGCTCTCCTTCCCGCACTCCCAGTTTCCCCTATTCTTAATATCTTGCACTAGTGCAGTAGATCTGATGTTTATGTTACCATTGATAAATGATTACTGACATATTATTATTACCCAAAGTCCATATTTACATTAGAGTTCACTCTTTCTGTTGTACACTTTATGGATTTTGGCAAACGTATGTCCTGTATCCACCATTATAGTATCATATGGAACAGTTTTACTGCCCTAAAATTCCCTGTGCTCTGCTGTAGGTTTTTTTTTTACAGATAACACTTGATCAGGTTGAGAAAGTTTCCTTTATTTTTAGTTTTCTGAAGATTTTTATCGTGAATGGGTGTTTAATTTTGTTAAATGCTTTTTCTGCATTTATAAAAATGACTATGCAGGATATTTTTGGACTTCATTCTGTTAATATGGTCTATACTGATTGATTTCCAAATGGTAAACCAATATTGCATTCCAGGTAAACCTCACTTGGTCATGATGCATTATGATTTTGATATATTGCTGAATTTAACTTGCTAACATTTTGTTAAGAATTTTTATGATTTATGCATGAGGAATATTTTTCTATCGTGTTTTTTTCTTCTTATGTTTTTCTCTAAATTGGATACTAGTGTAATATTGGCCCATAAAACAAGTTGGGAAATATTTCCTCCTCCATTAGATTCTGAGACTTTCTGTAGAATTGGTATTATGGGTACAAACCAGTTCATAATATTACTTTATCCTTTCAAAATATTTACAATCTCTATGATGTCCCCTCTTTCATATACATACTAAATATTTTCCACTTTGTTATTTTTAACTGTCTTAATATAGTTGAATCTTGCTTGTTTATACAACCTTTGCCTTTTAATCAGTGTTGACTCTATTTACATTTATGTAATCATTGATATGATTGTGTTTAACTCTACCATTTTGCTATTTTTCTTATTCTTTTGTTTTTCCTCTTTTTCTGTCATCTTTTAATCAAGTATTTATTAGTTCCATTTTTTTTGTTTTTTTTCAGCTGTCACTGTTTTCATTTTCAGTGGTTGGTCATGCAGTTACATGAATTATCAACTTATAACAGTCTTATTTATTTAGCTAGTTATTTTATACAGCATGTTCTTATTAGTTATCCATTTTATACAAAAGTGTACATATGTCAACCCCAATCTTCCAATTCATCCCACCACCACCCTTCCCTACCCCGCTTTCCCCACTTGGTGTCCATACATTTGTTCTCTACATCTGTGTCTCTATTTCTGCCTTGCAAACCGGTTCATCTGTACCATTTTTCGAGATTCCAAATATATGCGTTAATATGTTTTTCTCTTTCTGACTTACTTCACTCTGTATGACAGTCTCTAGGTCCAACCACGTCTATACAAATTACCCAATTTCATTCCTTTTTGTGGCTGAGTAATATTCCATTGTATATATGTACCACATCTTTATCCATTTGTCTGCTGATGGGCATTTAGGTTGCTTCCATTACCTGGCTATTGTAAATAGTGCTGCAATGAACATTGGGGTGCATGTGTCTTTTTGCATTATGGTTTCCTCTGGGTATATGCCCAGTAATGGGATTGCCGGGTCATACGGTAATTCTATTTTTAGTTTTTTAAGGAACCTCCATACTGCTCTTCATAATGGCTGTATCAATTTACATTCCCACCAACAGTGCAAGAGGGTTCCCTTTTCTGCACACCCTCTCCAGCACTTGTTGTTTGTAGATCTTCTGATGATGCCCATTCTGACTGGTGTAGTTTTGTTTTGCATTGGTTTGCATTTCTCTAATAATTAGTGATGTTGAGCAGCTTTTCATGTGCTTCTTGGCCATCTGTATGTCTTCTTTGGAGAAATGTCTATTTAGGTCTTCTGCCCATTTTTTAATTAGGTTGTTTTTTTAATAAGGTTGTTTTTTTAATATTGAGCTGCATGAGCTGTTTATATATTTTGGAGATTAATCCTTTGTCCATTGATTCGTTTGCAAATATTTCCTCCCATTCTGAGGGTTGTCTTTTCGTCTTGTTTATAGTTTCCTTTGCTGTGCAAAAGCTTTTAAGTTTCATTAGGTCCCATTTGTTTATTTTTGTTTTTATTTCCATTACTCTAGGAGGTGGGTCAAAAAAGATTTTGCTGTGACTTATGTCAAAGAGTGTTCTTCCTGTGATTTCCTCTAAGAGTTTTATAGTGCCTGGTTATAACAGTCTAATTTAAATTAGAATTTTATCTCTTCACATACAATGTAAGAACCTTAAAACATTTATCCTCTATCCTTTGTGCTTCTTGTCACGTTTTTACTTTTATCTGTGTTAAAACTAAACACCTCATGGTCATTTTTCCCTTTAAATAGTCTTATAAATTAAGATACTAAAGGAAGAAGTCTGTAATATTTTTCCAAATATTTACTATATTTGGCACTCTTCACTTCCTTGCTTCAGTTATCCTCTAGACTGAAGACCTTCTTTGAACATTTTTTCTTTGGTAGTGTAGTTATCCTAGTTATGAATGTTGTCATTGTCAGCTATTCTTTATTTGAAAATATCTTTATTTTGCCTTCATTTTTGCAGAATACTTTTGCAGACTGTGAAATTTCAGGTGGAAGGGTTGTTTTTTTTACCCCGGCACTTAAAAGATGCCATTTCCATTGTTTTATAGCTTGCATTGTTTGTGTGGAGTCCATGTTTATTGTCTTTCCCCTGAATGTGTTGTGTCTTTCTCTCTTGTCTTTAACAATTTTCTCTTGTCTTAAATTTTTATCAATTTCACAATTTTCTCTTGTCTTAGATTTTTACCAATTTAATTATGATGTACCTAGGTGTAGGGTTTTTGTTTTTGTTTTGTCAACGTTTTAAATTTTGTGGGTTGGGGCTTCCCTGGTGGCACAGTGGTTGGGAATCTGCCTGCTAATGCAGGGGACACGGGTTCGAGCCCTGGTCTGGGAAGATCCCACATGCCGCGGAGCGACAAGGCCCGTGAGCCACAACTACTGAGCCTGCGCATCTGGAGCCTGTGCTCCGCAACAAGAGAGGCCGCGACAGTGAGAGGCCTGCGCACCGCGATGAAGAGTGGCCCCCGCTTGCCACAGCTGGAGAATGCCCTCGCACAGAAACGGAGACCCAACACAGCGAAAAATAAAAAAAAATAAAAAAATAATAATAAAATAAAATAAATTTTGTGGGTTGATATGTTAAAATTTGTAAAACTTTTTAGTCATTATTTTTTCAAAAAATTTCTTCTTTTGCGTCAGTCTATCACTCCTCTCCCTGGACTCCAATTACACACATTAGAGGTTGCTCTATACTGTCTCACAAGTCATTGTGTGCCTATATTTTTCAGTCTTTTTTTTCCCCCCTCTGTGCTTTATTTTATAGCTTATATTGAACAATTTTCAAGGACACTGATACTTTTTCCTGGAGTTTCTGATCTTTTATTCAGTTCATGTACTGTATTTTTCATTACAGATATTGTATTTTTTGTTCTAATAGATTTTTTTTTGGTATATGTCTTTCTCCTCTTTGCTGAAATGTTCCACCTAGTCTCTCATTAGATCTATATTTTCATTTTCTTTCTTTTAAAAAATATTTTGCTCCTAAATTTGACATTTGTATCATCACTGGGCCTTTTCTGTTTACTGTTCTCAGTTCCTGGTTATGGGTCATATTTTCTTACTCTTTCACATGTCTAGTAATTTATTTGAATATATATTGAATATTAGGATGCTATATTCTTGAAGTCTTTTTCTTTCTTTCTTTGAATAGTGCTATATTTTATTTTGGAAATTTACTATAATAATAATTATAAAGTAATAATAAAATAATTTATTGGAGGATCAGTTTAATATCAGCAAAGCTTGGTTTGTTGAGCTACTCTAGGACCACCTTTATGCAAAGTTGCAGTAGCCCTATTCCATGGTATGTCCTTTGTAAGGTCTCAACTGAATACACAGGGTATTCATCAAGGTCTCTTCATTCTGGTTGGTCGGAATTCCAACATACCTCAGTATTTGCAAGCTCCAGAATCTCCACCTAGCTCACAACCCATCAGTAGCTATGATCCCAGAATTCTCACTGGGTATGCATAGCTTAGCATTCAAGGGTAATCTATATCTATATCTATATACCTGTGCCATAGTTGGTACAGTTCCCTGATATAGAAAGCCCTGGTGAATGTGTAGCTCATGTCACATGTTCCCCTCATCTCAAAGATCACAGGCAGCTCTTCACTGTCAAGCTTCAAATTTGTGAACACAGTTGCTTTAAAATGCTTTGTTCATTTTTACAGTGATCTAGGACAGAGAAGGTAAACTGATGTTCTTTGACCTATTACTTTTACATTATGGTTGGAGATGAAAGTCTTTATAAAGCATTGTAAAAAAATATAAATGATATCTCAAAAGTTTGCTATAAATTATTTTTAAAGCAATACATCTTAGAAATATTTCCATATCCACACATATGGATCTGTCTCATTAAAAAAAATAGTTGCATTGTATTTCATTAATGTCTTCATTATATGTTGCCTACATATTCCCGTTAATAGATATTTAATTTTGCTATTAGAGGCAATGCCGCAATAAAAATTCTTACACATTTGGCCTATTTGTATGATGATACCAATAGACTACATTTATGGCAGTAGAGCTGATGGTTCAGAAGTAGAAATATTTGAAATTTTGATAATCACAAAGTACCCTGAAAATGCCATTCTACACTCCTACCAAGAGGAAAGCTTTTGTTTCCAATACCCTCCTCTACACACACATTATATGACAATGTTCTGAAAGAAAAAGAGGTAAAATGATGCATATAATTTGTATCAATGGAAACTTCCCAGTGATATGTCAAACTGGTATTTTAAGCTGAATCATTTTTGTGGTTTCCCCAGTATCTACTTTCAATGTCTGAGGCATAGGAATTTAGTGAGCAATTACTGAATAAATGTGAATGGGCATAGTGGATTCTTTGCCTTCTTTTAAAAAAGGCAAGTCAGAACATTTACATTATTAGGAAGGCTGAGAAAATAAAGAGCTCTGACACTAAAATGGTTAACAGAAATTAAGAAACACACACCACTGACAAGAGCAGCTCTGGATGGGGTTCCAAGGAGGAACCGCCAGACCAACTAGCTGAAGTTTTATAAATCTAAACCCTGATCTATATTTAACCACTCTTCCCTGATTATTTACTCCCTTCCACTGCAGTGGTCTGGACTCCTGAGAAGCATGTTTTCACAACTGGCTGGAAATGAAAGATTAGGTGGGTTAGATCAAACACCTCTTCCCTGTGATCAAGGGAAGGAAACTGAGACCTTTTCAAAACATACTCACTAGATTAGCCATACAGTTTGGGACTTGTTCTAGGCGGAGAGCACAACACCTCCTTTATATACTCTCTTATGTCTACTGAGAGCCTTTAAGAAATTAAGTACAGAAACAGAAAAGGAAAAAAAGAAAGTAAAAGAAGACAGACAAGGAGGGTCACAGAATCTAACGAATTTCTGCAAATAACTCTAATACACCTGGAGCCAATGTCCAAGATTGTCCTTTACATCTAGTTACCACAAAATCCAAAAAGATTTATAAGCAGAATTACTTTAAACAAGTATCAAAGATAAAAATACTCATGGAGAACATATGAAGAAAAGGTGTGCATCATTTGGCCACATCATCACACTTCTCTGAGTCTTTTATTCCTTCTTTGGTTGACAAACAATAAGAAGCTATACAGAAGAGGTAGATCTTGAGCTGATTCATGAGGGATGAATAAAATTTGCTAGTTAAAAAGGAAAGGAAGGATATTGCAGGCCGGAAAGAGCAACTCTTTCAGGAGACTCCGCTGTCCTTTACTTCCTCAGAGTTAATATCTCCTTTCTCTGGGCTTCTGTTGTACTGTGTATTTATTTCTACTACGAGGATCTATTTGTTTGCATATGCCTGTACCTCCAATGTTTAGCCCTGGGCCAGGCACAGGGGGTCAGTCACTGAATATTTCATAAATAAAGTCATGGAATGGTGAAATGGAAGGGTGTGCTTGGGGAAAGCTATATCTGCTATTGTTTTGGCACAGTACTGGATGGTATGGGGCCAGTATTAAGTACTTAGGATGTGTAGGGGTACCCTAAAACATATGATACAATTAATACTACTCAGTGCCCTAAGGCAGAATTATCCTCCAGTTGTTGGCACAATAGGGACTGAGACAGGAAAAACTGGTTTGGGAGAGTCACAGAAGGCTCTGTGGAAAAGGTGGACACCAAATAGACTCAGAAGGATGGATAACTTGTGTGGAAAGAGGGAGGGAAGAAGGTTTGGAAGGACCAGAAGTAAAAAGGTACATGGAGCATGAAGGAGACAGGTAGGAGTGTAGATTGTTGCATGAAATGAGGCATCTCAGGGAATTAAGGGAAATAAGGTGGACAGATGGAGTCTTTCCAAATAGGAAAGATCACAAAAGTCAGGCAAAAGCATTTGTACTTAATTCCAAATAATGGAGGAGAGTGACACAATGGCAGAGATGTTTAAGAATATCTGGTACTAGTACAGCGGTAGCAGCCAAGATATTCTGAGAAACTTGATGTTACAGACTGAGTATTGCTCATTATGGTGTTATTTCTGTGACTAGTATAGTGCTTGACACATAGCACATTTGTAATAAAATTTTAAGTTGTCCTTCTGCCTATAATTTCCCTGTCTGTTGAACAAGGAATGGAAGAGGCTATAGCAGTAACTCAGGCAAAAGGTGACTACAACCATGACTATA
Source organism: Lagenorhynchus albirostris (assembly GCF_949774975.1). Lineage (NCBI taxonomy): Eukaryota > Metazoa > Chordata > Mammalia > Artiodactyla > Delphinidae > Lagenorhynchus > Lagenorhynchus albirostris. The sequence goes on from NC_083095.1 coordinate 82,801,384, forward strand.
GGGTCCCTGTGTAAATGGATAAAAGGGCAAATCTCAATGACATTTCAAAGAAATTAAAAATAGATCTTATTGAAATGGTGGGTGAAGAGTTTCAAAATGCTGTTTGGGTTTCTTGCCTGAAGCAATGATGTATGTAATGGGATGATATGGGAAGGAGGGAGAGAGAGAGAGTTTGGGTGATGGAAACATTGAAATCAGTGGGGCAACCAGACATCCAAGTTTCTTACAGGTGTTAGAAGTTTGGAACTGGAACGTAAGTGAGAAGTCAAGACTGAAGATTGTTTCAATGAGTAAAAATGGGAAAGGAGAAGAAGAAATAAAGTGAGGCTTCTGAAGAAAGACTTCTATGAAGGTTTTCTAAGAATGTTGAGTAGTGTCTGAGATGTGAGTTAAAGCCTAGAAATACAAGTCACAGAATACAACCAGGACCCTCGTTGGAAAAATGTTCTTGTTCCTGTGATTGTTCTACTATTGTGAAGCTTTAATGGCTTATAATGTGTGTTCTACAAGAGTTGGTGGGATAACTGAGGTTAGAAAGGAAGTACATTAAGAAAGGTTCACTGGACTCTCCTTCTTTGGGTTTCTACAAAATGGACATTTATTAAAAATAGGAAACTTAGTGGCAATGCTCATAATGCATCATGGGTTTTACTGTCCTTTTTATGCCATTAAAGAGACTTACACATTTCCCTATTGCTTAGGAGACATGTATATTAAGATTCTCTTGAAGGCCACTCATTTTGTGTGGCAATGTATGTAAAGGACAGACTGGAATTTTCTAGATGAAACATTGCAATGTTTTGTGTTCACACCTGCTCTCATGCTGTTTGCTGATCTCCTTGGCTTCCCTACTCACACCTCCAAAACAATGCTTTAGCCCATTTGGAATGTTCCTGAGGGTAGAGAAGATTGATAGCTCTGTTTTCTCTCAAAATCATTTAGCAATTCCAGAAATCTCTACTTCTGAAATGACACAGCACACCTCATCTGGCTTTTCATATAAAAGATACCACAAATACTTCTTATACAACTTCTGGCTGCAGGGGAATGATAAAAATGGGAATTAGCCTTTGCTTTAGACAAAAACAGGATATTTATACATAAGACAGGAAATGTTCAGAAATGTTTGCAAATGTCCATTGCTAACAAGAAAAAGTAATTGAAGATTTCTACAGAGGCGTGGTTTTCAAACATTAGTGAGGGTAATCCAGAGAAAGAAGTGCATTTTACATCATGACCTAGATGTAACACACACACATATACATACACACACCCCACATACAACTAAGACAAAGTTTGAAGAAATAATACTTATCCTTGCTTGCTACCTGGGGGATATATATTTTTAGAATTTTAAAAAATTCTATTCTATTCTATTCTATTCTATTCTTTTCTTTTCTATTCTATTCTTTCCCATCCCATCCCATCCCATCCCATCCCATCCCATTCCATTCCATCCCATCCCATCCCAGTATAAATAATGCTGGTTGTGACTTACTAAAATGATTTTATACCTGAAGGCTGAAAAACATTGCTAAACCATTTTGACGCCCATGTGAGCAAACTTATTTTTCTGAACTTGGAAATATGCTATAATTTTTCATCCTTGGGCACGTTATAGATCATCTTTACATCTCTTCTTCCCAGGTCAGCAATTAGCCTTATTCAGAGAAGAAAGAGGCACTTGGATGGGGGCAGTTCATTCCCACAGCCATCTTCAAGTTGTCACTCACAGCAATGCGTCCTCTCGGTCCTGGATCCTCGCCACCATGGGAAGTTAAGGAGGGGCTCTACCTTGCTACTCCACACGACCCTCACACACATCACAGAACAATGTTCCTTTAAAGACTGTGCCGAATGATGGACTGGTGTTTATTTTTCCAGCCACTAAGTCAAATAGCTCCAGTGATTCAAGAAGCAGAGGAACCTAAGAAAGATGGGATGAGAGCAGTGGTGGCTCCAGATTTTCTGTTAGGAAGAAGTGAGGGTCAGCCATCTGGCTGGAGGTTGCCTAGGGGACCTGTCCTAACCTGTCTTTGTAGAACCAGATGGCATATTTATCTGAGGAGGCCTGCTGTGTTGGGAGGCTAGGAGGCTAGGTCCTCTCAAGCTACCCTACGGCAGAGTCAAGAAACTAAGTGAAGTCTTTGTGGAGAAACAATTCTGAATTAGAATCTTTTTTTCCTTCCAGTTTTATTGAGATACAACTGACATACAGCACTGTGTAAGTTTAAGGTGTACAGCATAGTGATTTGACTTACATACATCAGGAAATGATTATCCCAATGAGTTTAATGAACATGCATCAACTCATATAGACACAAAATTAAAGAAATAGAAAAAAAAGTTTTTCCTTGTGATGAGAACTCTCAGGATTTACTCTCTTAACAACTTTGATATATAACATAGAGTAGTGTTAATTACATTTATCATGTTGTAAATTACATCTCTAGTACTTCTATTTCTTATAACTGGAAGTCTGCACCTTGTGACTACTTTCATACAAGCCCCCCTGCCACTCCCCACCTTTGGTAATCACAAATCTGATTTCTTTTTCTATGAGTTTGTTTGTTTTTAAAGTATAACTGACCTACAACACTACGTTAGTTCCTGTTACACAATATAGTGATTCGATATTTCTGTGCATCTCAAAATGATCACCACAATAAGTCTAGTTATGATCTGTCACCACACAACGATATCACATAGTTATTGACTGACTCTATTCCAACACTGTACATTTCATACCCATGACTCACTATTTTGCAACTTGACCCTCTTAATCTCCCTCACCAATTTCTTTCTTCCTCTCACCCCCTCCCCTCTGGCAACCTGTTTGTTCTCTGTATCTATGACTCTGTTTCTAAAGAAATGCTTTCTCAGAAAAAAATCACTTGGCTTGCAACATTCTAGCAAAGAGAAATCGCTCAGGGATTTCTTTTAGTGAGTACATAAAAAGGATATAAAAATGTATGATTTCAAAGATTTATATGAAGAGTTAAAAAAAGTGAACAGGGCAATTCCACTCCCAGGTATATACCCTAGAGAACAAAAAAAAATATGTCCATACACAAACTTGGACACAATGTTTTGGAGCAGCACTAGTCATAACAGCCTAAAAATATAAACAACCCAAGTGTCCATCAGATGATGAATAAACAAAATGGGGCATATCCATACAAAGGAATAGTATTCATCTATAAAAACAAAGTACTGATATACACTGTAACAAGGATGAACCTTCAGAACATGTTAAGTGAAAGAAGCCAGACATGAAAGGACACTTGTATGATTCCACCTACGTGAAATGTCACGTAGGCAAATCTATAGAGATATAAAGTAGATTAGTGGCTTCTAGGGGACATTGGGGCTAACCGTTAATGAGTGTGGAGTTTCTTTTTGGGAAAATGGAAAAATTCCGGAATCAGATAGTGCTGGCCGATGCACAACACAGTGATTAGACTAAAATCCACTGATGTGTACACTTAAAAATGGTGAATTTTATGTTACATGAAGTACCTCTCAATAAAGAAATACTATCGAGAAAAAAAAGAGGTAAATTCAGTTTATCTACCTTCTGCATTACCACAATGGTTGTTATGTGACAAAGTGTCTCTAAAGAGCTTAAAATGATTTTTTAATGTAGGTTAAATTTATGAAAAATATATTTTTGCAATTCTTTAATTTGTCAAACTCTTTTATGTTATACGTATTACCATAAATTCTAAATTAGACAATTTTAAATGTAAATTTTATGGTTGGATACAACCTATCTACTCCAAGCAGTATGTGAGGGTGCTTTACCATCATCATTTATTGAACAACTGGTCCTTGCATGATACTGTGCTAAGTGCTCAAGAAACAAAAAGGTCACTAAACCTTGATCTCTGGTCTAAAGAGCCATTCAGCTCATCTGGGAGACAGAACATGGCACAGAAGTACCCACTTCAGTAGGAAGACCAAGGGCCACGCCAAGTGGGAGCTCCAATGGTGAACATCACAGGCTTTCAGAAGAAGGGGGGATATAAAGCTTCCTGGAGGAGATGGGTCTTTGCATGTAAAAGAGGAAGACATCTGGGCAAAGGAAAGAAGAGCAAAGACTAAGGACAGGAAGGCTGTGGAGAGCTTGCTTAGCACCTGGCTTCTGTGGAGATCAAGGCAATTTCCTCTCATCATCATTTTCTTTCTACCCTCCCACTAGGGTCTGAAAGTATTCATCCTGTTTTAGAGTTAGGACAACAACGAAGGCACCGGGATTTCAAGAAGGGCTCAGTTAAAAGAAAAATAAACTATAGTACGTTGAAGAGTTTTTTGCAAGAAGGATCTGTGGTTTTCCTTGGAAAAGATATTCTCTTGCCTCCCAGGCTCCAGCCAGCTTTTGGTAAGATATGTCACTAAAAGGAAAATTTAAGTCATTTTTAAAGCATCAAATTTTCATTAGAACTTGTCCAAACTGCAATACTATGAAGACAGAGGAGTTTTGGAGCCTGTAGACATCTTTCTTTCCAGTGCAGTGAGGAAGATTGGAGTTCTAAGCAAATTCCAGTCAAAATTAATTTAGGAAGTTAAATAATAATTCAGGAAAATATACGTTTAAGAACATTTCCTGCTTTCTCAAACCATGAAAATGTGAAATGGCATATATCAGAGACGTGAATCCAAATGTAGAAATTAAAAAGTTCTGTGTGCTAGGGTATAGAAGAGTGGTGGTTTTCCCTTATTTGGTGGCCCCAGTAGAGAATCCAACTGGTTTGGGAGCCTGAAAACAAGACGGTTCTCATCCTCTATCTGTTTATCACTTTCTCCTTCACCTAGCCTTAGCACCTGACTGTTAAGCCAACAGTACCTACCTACTATATGTGAGGTATTACTCTGGACACAGAAGGGGGAGAGAGAGATGAGTAAGGCATAGTCCATGATATCAAACTTCTTATTCTACAGATCCACATTTCCCAAAGTTTGCTCCATGAAACAATGCCCTGGAAGTTCGTCAACAAAGAAAAGTTTGATGTCTAAATTAGTTTGGCAAACTCCCAGCTCCCAGAGCCTCCTCTTAGTGACTGATAGTAAAAAACGGAAGGAAAGAAAACCTTAACTCAGAACTCCCTGTACACTACCCTCTATTAAGAACCTGGACCTAGTGACCTCTATTAGACACCAAGACAAGTTGCTTTAGTTCAGTGCTGTTCAATAGAACTCTCTGCAGTGTTGGAAATGTTTTATGTATGTGCCATGCAATATGGTAGCTACTAGTCACACTGCATTGCCATGCAATATGGTAGCTAGTAGTCATAGAGCATCTAAATGTGGCTAGTGCAACTGAGGTACATAATTTTTTTTTTTTTTTGCGGTACGTGGGCCTCTCACTGTTGTGGCCTCTCCCGTTGCGGAGCACAGGCTCCGGACGTGCAGGCCCAGCAGCCATGGCTCACGGGCCCAGCCGCTCTGCGGCATGTGGGATCTTCCCGGACCGGGGCACGAACCCGTGTCCCCTGCATCGGCAGGCGGACTCTCAACCACTGCGCCACCAGGGAAGCCCCATAATTTTTTAACTTTATTAATTTTGATGAATTTAAATAGCCACACATGGCCATATGGTAGCTCAGTGGCTACCATACTGAGCTGTGCAGCTCCATATCATGAAACATAAATGTTTTAAAAATCCTTTTAATGGAAATGTAAAATTTTCAACATTTTGCACAAACAGGGAAGTGACAGACACTTTGGGAGGTTTTGAAAGAGTCAAAAAGATTCTATTTTTACCCTGACTTTTGAAATTCTGCCACCTGAAAATGCTTTTCCAAAATCTTTGTTGATATATTAGCTCTCTAAATCCTGACTAGGACCACTTTTTAATTTCCACGTTTAGATCCATCTCAACATTGCACAACTCTTAGGAAGAAATGCACCTCTGCTGCTCCGGGTAATTTGTCTGTCCTGTCTGACCTTCAGGCGTGATGCAGAAACACACAAACCTGAAGATGAACTTCACATGTGACTGTGTGAAGGTTCCTGGGATTTACTGTCAGATCTAGTCAGGCAAAAGACATTGTCAAACAGGTTGATGAAATTCTAAAATATTCATTATCAAAGGTTTCCTTCCTCAAAAGGTTTACTTTTCTTTTTTACATTTATTTTGTTTTTCAAAACATGTCTTCTTTATTTTTGTAGTTATGAATAACATTAATCCAATGAAATATTTTCAGGTTAAATGCAATTGGTAGTAATCCTGAGAAGGCTATAAAAATGGCAGCTTTTATTTCTTTATTCGTTTTCTTGTGATACTTGGCTTTTGATGTCTTGAGAGGGCTTCAGAACGCCTCCCAATTCTTCACACATTGGCTTATGTTCAACTTTTTCTGCAGACGTCCGGAGCCCACGACGCCTGCCTCCACAGGCTTCATGCTTTTGTGGCTCCAGCTTCACTCCCTGCTCACAAAGCCTTTCTGTCTGTCCTGGAGATGGACAGGCTCTGGAAGCAGCCCATACCCAGAAAGAGAAGAGCAGTGTCTTCCACGCTGATAAGAGCCAAGGCTCCCACCTTCTCCAGTAAAAGTGCCTCAGGAGCAGTCGGTTGTATGGCACAGAAGCTGGGTATTTTATGAGTCAATTATCTTGAATAACCTCGGGAGAGGAGCTGTAGAGTTTCCCCATTCCACAAATGTAAACAAATTATTAATATAAATTGATAAGAAACCTGCAGCCTTCAACGAAGAAATCCTATGGAAGCCTATGTATTTATCAGATATTATTTTATTTACTCTGTGGTTTAGGTCAGTAAGGTCAGCTGTCTTCAGAAATAACACAAACTCTTGCCAGGTTGAATGAGAATTTTTGTTGGGCAACCACAAATGCGAAAGCTGGATTGCCTTCACCAGGTTTAGCTGGTTAGACTCTGGTATGCATGGGCTAAGTAGAGTGTTCCACTGCCTTGATTCTTAGGTTGGATCACATATTGGATCCATACATGAATTCAATCAGATATTACTCCTGATTACTGTTGGCAAACCATTCTCCATTTTCCTCCTAATAAGAATATGTTTACTATTCCATAAATTAAAATCTGGCATTATGGTGGGTGGGGGCAGCAGAAACAAAATAGCTCAGTTTAGTTTGGAGTCTGAGTCAGGATTTTCACTCATTAGCTTAATGGATATAAAATCTGGTCTCAGTCCATTAACTACCTGTGTAAGTATGACGGTGGAAAGTAAGACGGCCTATATTGTATGTACTCTGATAAATGTTTGGCTTTATTTAGATAAGCCTTAGCCCTAGAAAGTAACTCATGAGTTGAGGTAAACATGAATTTCAGTGCTGCTAAAGCAATAGGGACCAGCATCATTAGCATTTTCCCAAATCCCTGCTCATCTTTTAGGTAGCAGCTCTCCCGGCTGCTACAGATGATCAGGATTTGGGAGCTATGGATTCTCATCTTTACATGAACTTAAACCATTTTAGGCCTGCTCCATAGTCGAAATGGTCAATAATTTCTTCTGTATTTCTTTGACTATAAAATCCAGGAACTGGTGTTGGTTGGTACCAGTCTGAAAACACTCATTGTGTTACCCAAATTCCTGGGTAGTCTGCTAAAGGTATACCAGCTGTGAATTTATTTCAACCTTTTATATTTTAGTAATTTTATATATTTACCTCTTACTTTTTAGTGATCATTCGTTACTCATGTATTCATCCAGTTAGAGGTAACTGCCATGGTCCACAAGAAAGACTGTGGTGGTCTGATCTGACCCGGTGGAAATGGAGATGGAGAGAAGTGTTGGGTTGTAAACACATTAGTAAGCCAATTTTGCAGTATTTGTTGTGACTGTCTGTGAGAGTAAAGAAGAAGCTGACTGCAAGGCAACTTGCAGGTTCTGACGTAGGTAACTGACCAGTGGACTAGAAATAGGACTTTCTACAATAGAAACAGGTTTGGGGTTAAAAATGAGGATTTACTTATTTATTTGAGATAGCTGATGCACAATATTATGTAAGCTACAGGTGTACAACATAGTGATTCACAATTTTTAAAGGCTATACCCCTTTTATAGTTATAAAATATTGGCTATACTCCTTGTGTTGTACAACATATCCTTGTAGCTTATTTATTTTATACATAATGGTTTGTATCTCTTAATCCCCTACCCCTATATTGCCCCTTCTCCCTTACCTCTCTCCACTGGTAACGACTAGTTTGTTCTCTATATCTTGAGTCTGTTTCCTTTTTGTTGTTTTATTTTTTAGATTCCTCATGTAAGTGATATAATACAGTATTTGGCTGTGTCTGACTTATTTCACTTAGCACAATACTCTCCACGACCATCCATGTTGCTGAAAGTGGCAAAAATCTCATTCTTGTTTATGGCTTAGTGGTATTCCACTGTATGTATGTATGTGTGTGTGTGTGTGTATATATGTATTTGTGTATTGTATATGTATTTATGTATATATAGCATCTTCTTTATCCATTCATCTGTTGATGAACACTTAGGTTGCTTCCATATCTTGGCAATTGTAAATAATTCTGCTATGAATACTGGGCTGTATCTTTTCGAATTAGTGTTTTTAGTTTTTTTGGGGTACATACCCAGGAGTGGAGTTGCTGGGTCCTATGTTATCTCTTTTAGTTTTTTGAGAAACCACCATAATATTTTCCACAGTGGCTGCACCAATTTACCTTCGCACCAGCCCTTATGAGGGCTCCCTTTCCTCCACATCCTGACATTTGTTAATATTTGTCTTCTTTTTGATGACAGCCATTTTGACAGATGTGAGGTGATATCTCATTGTGGTTTTAATTTGCATTTCTCTAATGATGTTGAGCATCTTTTCATGTGCCTGTTAGCCATCTGTATGTCTTCTTTGGAAAAATGTCTATTCAGGTCTTCTGCCCATTTTTTAATCTGGTTATTTGCTTTTTTGATGTTCAGTTGTATGAGCTGTTTATATATTTTGGATATCAACCCCTTATCAGTGATATCATCATCTGTAAATATCTTCTCCCATTTAGTAGGTTGTCTTTTCATTTTGTTGATGGTCTCCTTTGCTGTGAAAAAGCTTTTAAGCCTAAATACGTCCCATTTGTTTATTTTTGCTTTTATTTCCTTTGCTTTAGGAGACATATCTAAACAATTGCTACAATTTACATCAAAGAGTGTCCTGTTTTCTTCTCGGAGTTTTATGGTTTCCAGTCTCACATTTAGGTCTTTAATCGTTTTATTTTCATATATGGTGTTAGGGAATGTTCTAATTTCATTCTTTTCCATGTAGCCGTCCAGTTTTCCCAGCACCTCTTAATGAAGAGACTATCTTCTCCCCATCGTTTATTCTTGCCTCCTTTGTCGTAGAATAATTGACCATAAGTGCATGAGTTTATTTATGGGCTCTCTATTCTGTTCCATTGATCTATGTATCTGTTTTTGTGCCAGGACCATGCTGTTTTGATTAGTTAGTCTAAAGTCAGGGAGCATGACTCCTCCAGCTCTGTTCTTCCTTCTCAAAATTATTTTGGCTGTTCAGGGTCTTTTGTGTTTTCATACAAATTTTAAGATTATTTGTTCTAATTCTGTGAAAAATGTCTTTGGTATTTTGATAAGAGATTACATTGCATCTGTAGATTGCCTTGGGTAGTATGGTTATTTTAACAATATTAATTCTTACAATCCATGAACACAGTATATCTTTCCATCTGTTTATCTTTCCATCTGTTTCTGTCATCTTCAATTTCTTTCACAGTGTCTTACAGATTTCCAAGTACAGGTCTTTTACTTCCTTAGGTAGGTTTATTCCTAGGTATTTTATTCTTTTTGATATGATTATTAATAGAACTGTTTCCTTAATTTCTCTTTCTGATAGTTCATTGTTAGTGTATAGAAATGCAAAAGATTTCTACATATAATTTTGTATCCTGCAACTTTATCAAATTCATTGATAAGCTCTAGTAGTGTTCTGGTGGTTAAATCTTTAGGATTTTCTATGTATAGTATCATGTCATCTGCCAACAGTGACAGTTTTACTTCTTCCTTTCCAATTTGGATTCCTTTTATTTCTTTTTCTTGTCTGACTGCTGTGGCTAGGACTTCCAATATCATGTTGAATAAAATTGGCAAGAGTGGGCATCCTTGTTTTGTTGTTGATCTTAGAGGAAATGTTTTCAGCTTTTCACCATTGAGTATAATGTTAGCTATGGAAGGAATTCATCTTTGAATATGTGTTGTAGGAATTAACTTTGAAACATCTGTGTGGGAACATCCAGTGGACCAGTGTCTTTCCAATGTTTTGACCATAGCCCAGATAAAGAAATATATTTAACATCATAATGCCATGCTCCCACACAAATGAAAAAAAGTTTCATGAAATATAATTATTCAATATAAATTTGAAGTACTCTGATATTCTCTATTCTACTCCATATTTCATTTTTAACATGCTGGTCTCTATTCAGTCAACTGATTTCAAACCCACTAATTTCCAGTTTGGAAAACACTGTAGTACACAGTTTTATTTACTTTTCTATATATAGGAGACATATCTGGGTTTGAGGTATAGGTATAGATGAGAAATCAGCATATAGGTGGTAAGTGGATCTACAGATGTGGATGAAATGGCCTAGGAAGACACTGCAGAGAAGACCAAAGATCTAATCCTGAGATATGGGGAAATGGCATAAGGAAGACCAGGAGAATGTGCTCTACAGAGGCCAACACAAGAGGTTGTTTTGATGAAAAAGGAAGAATGTTCAAAGCAGTTCAATGCTGCTAGGAGATGGAACTAATCACTGAAAAGTCTCCATTAGATTTAGAGATGACTGGGTCTCTGGTCACCTTTATGAAATAAATCTCAGGGTATGAAAGGAAAGAAGGAGATTTCTGTAAGTTGAAGGAGCGAGAAGTAAGGAAAGAGAAATCGAGTTACGTATCTCCTTCAAAAAGTTTGTCTTTGAAATAAAAAAAGTGAAATCAGTAGGAAGTGGAAAAGAAAATCAGTGACAAGATAGAAATAGTACTGTACTTTCTCTTATGTGTCATATAACTCTTCATTTCAAAGTCAAGGCAGTTACCTGGGGCCAACTCTAGGATAAATGAATAAATACATATTTGCCTTATATATGCTCTTTTGTGTGGTTGTGTAGTATTTCATTCTGGGTGCGTTTGTATGATTACATATGTAAACTATAAATATATATAAATATTATTTATGTAAATTATATATATAATACATATATGTGTATATTTATGTATAAGTGTGTATATGTGTTATATATATGTGTGTGTGTGTGTGTGTGTGTGTATGTATCCTAGTTTGAAAAGAACACATTTAGGTGGGTATATGGGTATATCAGCAAAGTTTCTAACTTGTTCCTTATGCAGAATCCCCAAGGTGTCCATGGGATACCTTCAACTATCACAGAATGGTAGAACTTCTACTGGAGAATGCCCTAGTAAAAGACATATAATACCATCAAGGGCTGCCAATCTTCCTTCTGGTACAATTCAAAGAATGGGTTGTACGCTTTTTTTCTTCCCCAGTGGCAGAGAAGTATTTCAAGGCTTTATTTGAACATGCCTTGAATTTCAGCTTCAGAAAGTAGACAGTAAGAGAGTGATTAAATTTCAGCCTCAATATCAATCCAATTATCAACTATGTCAAGACACATAACTGCCCCATATTTGAGTGACTGCCAATGATTAGTAATAACCTACAATCTCCTTGACATTTCTCTCAAAAATATCCTATGGTTTCTAAATTAAAATCTGCCAACCTTAAGAAACATAGGTAAAGGAGATACTATAATAAGTAATAAGGTCTCAGTGGAAAGACAGTTTGCTTTAGAACCCAGTTTCTCAGCCATCTGGGCAGAATAACTATGTTAAATCCTCTCTTACCGGCCTTTGGTTAAAGATGGAGTATTTATAAATCACTTTGGATTTAAGAACTGTATTGATTCTAAACTATAGATTGTTATAAACCATGATCTTCATTTTGCATTTCTTAATTAAAAAAGAATGTGAGGGATTTAAGAGAACTAGGTAGTTGCAGCTATTGAAAGTAAACTCTGAATGTTTCCTAATTTCTTCCCTGATTATTCCAAAATATTTATACTTCTTTTTATCTGGAAAGACATTGCATACACAAATAAGAAACTATGTCAGACAATGAGTCTGGTGACTCAACTTACTGGCTTTTCCTGGAAATCCAAGATACTTCTTTTTCAGGACTGGGAACCTAGAGGTGTCTCACAGTCAAAAATGCTTCCATCTACTGGTCAAAATCAGGAATACACTAAGTGTTCCTCTGCCTAACGTCACTAGTGGAGAAGACAGAATACCCACACTGAGCAGAGCTTGGCGTCAAGGCTCAGATGCTCAAAATAGTGGGTTCTTGCTGACGATGAAGGTAAATTCTAATCAAAAAGCAGCCTATTCAGATAGATCAGCAGTGGAGCAGAGGGGTAAGATTAGAAATTAAATACCCTGAGGCTCTGCTGTGTATTCTCCTGCCAACCTAGAAACAGGCAATAGGTTGTGACTGCTTCAGAATATTCAGGGGCAAAGTGCTATGCCTCTTGCATTACCAGACTTAGTAGGCTCTGGAAGTCTGAGTCTAAAACCAGTATATGAAATGGCTTAAGAGGTCAATTGACCCTTTTTTTCAATGCTTAGTTGGGTCAGTGGCTCCCTCAGAGTTATTTTAATTCATTCCTGTGGGTGAAAATACGTGACTATTTTCTTTTCCTACAGTCATATGGAGTTAATTTGCCATGGTGAGCAGTTGCCAAATAGGACAGTGGAATTTGTCTCATTCCTGTGGTGACTTTAGATATGAAATGCCAGGCTGCTGGCCTGGGGGAAGGTGCTGTAAGTTGCAGGCACGAAGCCAAGCCTCTCCAGCACCCTTTGCTCCCTTTGACAGCCACCCTCCTAGGCTGCGATCTGGTCGAATTAATTCACAGCTGCCAGATATCAGGACTTTATCTGCATTGTTAGCATTCCTCCTACCCTTCATCCTCTGTTCATTTAATGGTTATCTGATGGGGACTGATATTAGATGAAGAGGAATGTTCAAATCATGCTGGCTTTGGCAAGTGGGAGCTAAAACAGCAGAACTCCAGTTTAGAAGGGAATATTTGCTCACCGATATGAGAGTTTTGCTAGTAGGACTCTGGAATAGGAGGGAAGGTGATTCTAAGAAAATATTCTGGCAAAGGGGACATAGTTCTTTAATGATGCCCCATGTACTTTATTTATTTGGCCACAAGATGAAAAGAAAGCTACAAGAGACGCAGAGAACAGGTATGATAGGAACACGTTTCTTCATGTTATTTTTGACCATTTTTTAGGCAAACATTCTTTCTTTGTAATCTCACTGTTATACTGAGTTGAACAATTTATTTGCATTGAACTAAGTTGAGCAAGAAGTATTAAGATATTTTAGAAGACAGCTTTCAAGGAGCAGTTTTCTTAAAGGATATATTCTTAAAGCATGTTTCTGAACTCATGGCATTTCTCTCTTGAATCTCAGGCAGATGAGAGTCTGAAAAAAATTGTATGGAAAGGGACAAAGCACGAGGCAGAACATTTTGCAATGAAATAAATGCAGTTATTGTAACTAAAGCTGAACTTTCTTTAAAACGGCATACTGCATGAGCATATCGACTCAAAAGTAGCCTTTTCTGTTTAGGGCCTGCAGCAGACTCACAGGGGAGTAAGCAAGGCAAAAATGAAACCCAGAGGGACGATGAGATTTCCAAGGGCAAGACTGGTGAGCATCCTTCTGGGCGGGGTCAATTTCACCATGACTCAAAATATATTTATATCACACTAAGCTGACAGGGGAAGCGAAGCATTTTGTGTTTCATCCTTTCAGAGAGCATATGACTATGGAAAGGCCTCAAGTATGTTTTCAACTTAAAAACGCAAAATGCACTTGAAATACCCTGACAGTAATAATTAATGCCCATTTTTAAGAAAGTCTAATATCTGTGCTGGGAAAATTGGATACTAACATGCAAAACAACGAAACTGAATTCCTATTTTACACCACTCACAGAAAAACTCGAAATGGATTAAAGACTTAAGTGTAAAACCCGAAGCCATAAAATTCTTAGAAGAAAATACAAGGAAAAGGTTCTGACATTGACCTCGGCAATTATTCTGTCAACATGACACTCTAAGCGCAAGCGACAAAAGCAAAAATAAACAAGTAGAATTACATCAAATTAAAAAGCTTCTGCACGGCAAAAGAAATGATCAACAAAATGAAAAGGCAACCTATGGAATGGGAGGAAATATTTGTAAACCACATATCCAATAAGGGGTAAATTTCCAAAATAAATAAAGAACTCAACAGCAAATCCCCCAAATTATCCAAATAAAAAGTAGACAAAGAATGTGAATAAACATTTTTCCAAAGAAGACATACAAACGGCCAAAAGTATATGAAAAGGTGCTCATTATCACTAACATCAGGGAAATGCAAATCAAAACCACAATAAGATATCACCTCACACCTGTCAGAATGGCTATTATCAAAAAGACAACAAATAACAAGTGTTGGCTAGGATGTAGAGAAAAGGGAACCCTTGTGCACCGCTGGTGAGAATGTAAACTGGTACAGCCACTATGAAAAACAGTATGAAGATTCCTCAAAAAATTAAAAATAGAACTACCATATTATCCAGAAATCCTACTTCTGGGTAGGTATGTGAAAGAAATGAAATCATTATCTTAAAGACTTATCTTCATTCGTATGTTCCTTGCAGCATTATTTACAATTCTTTACAATAGCCAGTACATGGAAACAAACTAAGTGTACATAGACAGCTGAATGGCTAAAGAAAATGATGGAATATCATTCAGTGATAAAACAAAGAAATCCTGCCCTTTACAACATGGATAAATCTTGAAGGCATTATGCTAAGTGAAATAAGTCAGGGACTTCCTTGGTGGTGCAGTTGTTAAGAATCCGCCTGCCAATGCAGGGCACACAGGTTCGAACCCTGGTCCAGGAAGATCCCACATGCCATGGAGCAACTAAGCCCGTGCACCACAACTACTGAGCCTGCACTCTAGAGCCCACGAGCCACAACTACTGAGCCTACGTGCCACAACTACTGAAGCCTGTACGCCTAGAGCTCGTGCTCCGCAACAAGAGACGCTACCGCAATGAGAAGCCTGCGCACCACAACGAAGAGCCCACACTCGCTGCAACTAGAGAAAGCCTATGCGCAGCAACGAAGACCCAAAGCAGCCAAAAATAAATAAATAAGTCAGACAGAAAGACAAATACTATATGATCTCACACATATGTGGAAACTAAAAAAACCAAACTCATAGAAACAGACAGCAGACTGGTGATTGCCAAAGGCAGCGGTGAGGAGTTGGGGAAATGGGTGAAGGTGATCAAAGGGTACAAACTTCCAGGTATAAGATAAATTAGTATTGGGGATGTAATGTACAGCATGGTGACTACAGTTAGCAATACTGTATTGTATATCTGAAAGTTGCTAAGAGGGTAAATCTTTAAAGTTCTAATCACAAGAAAAAGCTGTAACTATGTGAAGCGATGGAAGTTAACTAATCTCATTGTGATCATTTTGCAATATATACATATGTCAAATCATTACATTGTACACCTTAGGCTTACACAATGTTATATGTCAACTACATCATTAAAAAGGTGGAAATAAATATATAAATAAAATGAATTTTTTTAAAAAAAGAAAATCTAGCACTTGTAACCAAAAAACTGTTAGTTCTTTGAGTGCTTTCAGTGGCTTCTGGGCCAAACCAAGTGGAAAACTGACACTTCCTAGCTACATGGCAATGTTGCTCAGCCTCCCTGTGCCTCAGTTTCCTCTTTAATAAAATGGTACCACCTCATGGGGCTACTGTGTGGATTAAAGGTGTTAAAGCATGTAAAGTGATTAGAACAGTGTCTAGAGCATGATAAGAGCTTTGTAAACATTATTCTTTTTGTTTTTTAATATTTTTAAAATTATATATTCTTTTTTTTTGGCTGTGTTGGGTCTTCGTTGCTGCGCGTGGGCTTTCTCTAGTTGAGGCGAGCGGGGTCTACTCTTCATTGCAGTGCGTGGGCTTCTCGCTGCGGTGGCTTCTCTTGTTGCGGAGCATGGCCTCTAGGCGCATGGGCTTCAGTAGTTGTGGCACACGGGCTCAGCAGTTGTGGCTCGTGGGCTCTAGAGCACAGGCTCAGTAGTTGTGGCGCACAGGCTTAGCTGCTCCGCATCATGTGGGATCTACACAGACCAGGACTTGAACCCGTGTCCCCTGCATTGGCAAGCGGATTCCTAACCACTGCACCACCAGGGAAGGTCTGTAAACGTTAGTCTTTGTTCCTTGCTGCCTGAGAGTACAAGGAGTTTCAGTTTGGCTCCCAAGGCTACCCGTCCCAGTGTTACTTCTCTGGCTTCCATGTGCCATTCCTTCAGAGCTTCTGCCACTCCTCAAAGCACTTCATATGTACAAAATGTTTCATAGGACAGCGGGGAGAGGGCTGGACCACTCAGTACATGCCATGGCTGATGGCCTCCCTCCTAGCCCCCCACCAACCTAAGTACACAGTTCTCCCCCAGATCAGAAAAACCAGTACCTCTTCCAAAGGGAAGGCCAGTTCTGCATCCCCACTGCCAGCATCAGCCTCTCTTTTTTGACCTTGACTCCCCAAACAAAAGACTGGTCATTTATTTTCTATGGGGAGGGAGACAGACTTCAGAAAACCATGCATCACCACATTTATTAAAAATTGGAGAACTCAGATATTGGTAAAGCTTCTTTGAGTAGAAGGAAAAATACTTCTCTTTCTTTTCATTCTTCTTTGGGAATGAGGGAAAAGGCACATTAATGTGAGAATAATTTGGCCTGCTAAGTTTGGTCTCCCCCACTAGAAGCTCCTCAAAGGCCTTGATCTTCCTTTTTTCCGCATTTCACATTTATTAAATGAATAGATAAGTAAATATGAGTAGGGGTTTTACTTGGTGTGAAAATTTATTCTTTCTACTCTCTCACCTTTTCCCTTGGAACATAAAAACAGGCAACTGAATGCTGGTAAATGTTTAATAATTAGCTCTCCAAAGAGGTGGGGGAGGCCCTGATTTGTAGCATTTGCCAATTTCTGTGGTGTAAATAAATATTCCCACCAACCATACGTCATTTCAAGCTACCAACAAGAAGCTCTGAGTTAACAATAGGCTCTTGGAAACAGGTACCCACTGGCTCCAGTTCGCTAGGCTCCAGCTCGCTACTAAAAATAGGTATTAGATTAATTTAAATTAGAAAATTTAAAAAGGAAAACCTAGTATTATTTAACATGGCTTGAAACTAGAATACAAATCCAAAAGTCACTCTTCTTCCAAGATATATAAATACATGTATAAACAAATAAATGGATAGACTTGCAGAAATGAGTTAATGTAGATGGCTGTCCATAAACCGACCTGCTTGTAAGGTTGGCCATTGGCTGGCAACCAGGAATTGGATTTTGAGAGGGTTCCCCCCATTGCCAGAACTGATAATAGTGGCTCACTGTGCCTAAACCATTTACACAAACTTGGTCTGTGGTGAACACCTGTTTTTATTCCAGGAATCTAAAATTTTCATACTTGCTAGGCAGAGCGTGCCTATGTGACTATTCCCCAGTAAAAACCTTAGAGTCTCCAATCAGCTTCCCTGGTAGGTAACATCTCACATGTATTGTCACAACTCATTTCTGGAGGAACTGAGCACATCCTATGCGACTTAGCTGGGAGAGGACCCTTGGAAGCTTGTGCTTGGTTTTTCTATGGACTTCACCCACTGTGTCTTTTCCCTTTGCCAATTTTGCTTTGTATCCTTTCACTGTAATAAATTTTTGCCCTGGGCTTCCCTGGTGGCGCAGTGGTTGAGAGTCCGCCTGCCGATGCAGGGAACACAGGTTCGTGCCCCAATCCGGGAAGATCCCACATGGCGCGGAGTGGCTAGGCCTGTGAGCCATGGCTGCTGAGCCTGCGCATCTGGAGCCCGTGCTCCGCAACGGGAGAGGCCACAACAGTGAGAGGCCCGCGTACCGCAAAAAAAAAAAAAAAAAATTTTGCCCTGAATATGACTCTATGCTGAATCCTGCGAATCCTCCCAGTGAATTATAGAACCTGAGGGTGGACCTGGGAACCCGTAACATGGTAGGAAAATAAATAACTTGATGAGTGCTAGATGCAACTAAGGCCACAATTGTTCGACAGTGTTCAAAAAAAGTCTACAGGGAATCTGTTCTCTTCTCCTCTATACTCCCATAGCGTACTGTATAGGCTTTTGTTATGGCACTTAATACATTACAGTATAAGAACAGGTCCTCTCAGCAATCCCCACTCTCATCTCTACTCCAGGGCAAGGAGCTCCCTGAAGGCAGGGACTATTGCTGTTCTACTCATGTTTGTAATGGGAAATGTAAAGCCCAGCACTTAGTAGAGCACTGGGATTCTCTAAATAAATATATTGTATTCCATGGGGCTGGGAAATTTTGGGGCTGGGGAGGAGTTGACTATGGGGTGAGGAGTTGACTATGGGGTGAGGGACTACTTAGTCGGAGGGCCAATTTTGAAGCTTTGTTATTGATGGGGAGACCAAAAGAGATAGCCCTGATAGACTCCAGCCTCTTCTCCACACTGTTTCACTGAATGGGTAACGGGACATCCTGTGTGTTCTTTCTTGTGTTCCCAATGTCTACAGTACCATAGATGCATAAAGGACCTCCAGTGTGCTCACTCTGAATTACCTCCCCAGATGCCTGGCCAATTGTCCCAATTCCCATCTCACACAAGGCAGCAGAATGGACGGGTTGAGGCAGAGACATTGCTAGTTAAAAGGCATTGTAGACAGGGTTCCTTCACTAGGAGATGACTTCAGAGATCAATAAGGAAGACAGAGTCCCTAGTTCTGTGACACACTGGATTTTCCCCTTATTGGCTATTCTATCCCCATGCTTCATTAAAACTGGCATCAAAACTTTCCAATACTAGTGGGAAGCAGCCACATAGCACAGGGAGGTGAGCTCGTGGCTTTGCGACCACGTAGAGGGGTGGGATAGGGAGGGTGGGAGGCAGACGCAAGAGGGAGGAGATATTGGGATATATGTATATGTATAGATCATTCACTTTGTTATAAAGCAGAAACTAACACACCACTGTAAAGCAATTATACGCCAATAAAGATGTTAAAAAAAAAAAGAGCTTTCCAATAACATGGAATTGAAAGGTATGTCTTCCATTTTCATTCAGTCAGTCGTACTTGACATTTTACTAGTAGACTGAAAGAATGCAAACCCAAACAGGACAGATGATTGGAACAACTTGGAATCATGCCTGACATTTTTTTTTCCTCTTAGCTCATGCACAGAAGTATTCACTTCCATTAAGTATAGTTAATAGCAAGGAATAGAGAGGTTAAGCACCCAGGGAGATAATTAATATAAAATGGTATAAAAATTACAGGTTACTCACTGAATTTTTTACTTCCTAATGATGAACAATCCTTTCATTTTTTTAATTTTTTTGCTCTGCAGTGGATATAAAATAAGCACAAATTAATTTAGTGGGAGAAAGTTTTATGACCTTTACTATTTGGCCCAAGTTCACAACGATGTCTGAAAAGATTGCCAGTAAATTTCTGTTTAGACTAATCAGCAAAGGAATCACAACTTAAAGAAAAGTATAGCTGTGTATTTTCTTTATTGGATTCTTCTCTTGGGCATAAGCATAATATTGTCTATTAATCTATTAACATGTGTAATTAAACCTGCTGTCCATCAGATTAAAACGTGAAACAGCAACTTCTCTGTGGCTTACATGGAGTACTGACCATATGACAGACTCTGCACTAAAAACCTGGGTATATGTCTTTCTCTGTCTGATTTATTTCGCTTAGCATAATACCCTCAAAGTCCAGTATGACTTTACTCATATGTGGAATACAAAAAATAAAAACAAAAAATACACAAAAACAAAAAATAAATAAACAGCCAAACTGAATAAAAACAAACACATAGATACAGAGAACAAAGTAGTGGTTATCAGAGCAGGAGGGTGAAATGGGTAAAGGATTAACTGTATGGCCACAGATGGAAACTAGATTTTTTGTGGTAAGCACCACTGCAGGGTATACAGAAGTAGAAATATAATGTTGCACACCTGAAACTTACATAATGTTATAAATCAATGTTACCTCAATAGAAAAAATTAAAACTGAAAATATAGGGTACGCAGCAGTTAACAAAGCAGACTTGATCATTGCCCTTGTGCAGCTCACAGTCTTGTGGGAGAAAGAAAGTATGCATATAACAATCAAATAAACATTTAATCACAAGTTACGATATCTTATAAAGGCAGAGGGTGCTAGGAGAGAGAACTTATATTGGGTGGTGAGAAAAGACCTCTCTAAAGGGAAGTACATTTAATCTGAGGCCTCAAGGATAAAACTGAGTCAGCTGGGAACAGCGTGTGTCTATTTGTAGGGAAAGACAAGATGGAGGGGGACAGTTAGGTGGAGTGAACAGTATGCATGTAGGTCTTAGGCAGAAAGACCTTGCTGAGATTAGGAACTGAAACAAAGTCAATATGGCTGGATCACAGTGAAGGAAAGGTGAGTGGTGTATGACGTCCACTAGGGTGCCTAGCACAGTTCCATGCGCACACTAGAGCTCAATACATTTTCACTGAAATTAAATAAAGCTTCTAAAAAGTTTTTTTCAGGAGGTTAACGTGGACCCTAAATTTTCATTTCACCCCAAATAGCCATTCTAATGTTTCCAAGAATAGAAACTATTGTGGGGAGGGCACACAGTCCCCAGGGATAGCCAGAGACTAATGTGGAGATCGTAAATTTCATGTAGTGGAAATAAAATACTGCCAGTTAATTGGTCCACTGCATTAACCAACTTAGTTCAATGGAGTTTAACTGGGGCAGACGGTTTGGAGACAGTTGGTATGGCGGAGTCTGAGGATTTAGAAAAGAACTACAAAGATCTCAGCACTCTTTCTGCCATGGCCTCATCAATAACTGTGTCCCTCAGGTTAAATCCAAAGCAAATGCGGCTAGTAGGGTGGAAAAAACTGTTTTTCACTGTTAGTATTAGGGTGGACCTAAGTCACTGACATTTTCCTGTCATGTAAACTTTCAAGCAGGAAAGTAAGTCCAACCTCATTTTCAGTGCTACCAAGGCACTCTGAACTCAGACTGCCTTTCAGCTATAGACAAACTGAAGAATGACTAGACTATAGAGGAAACAAGTAGCACAGAGCATACTACCACAACTCGTTTCAGATGAAATTGATAATGACGCAGAGGGAAATAAGCCAACTACTGAACTTATTTTAACTCTCTGAGACTGGAGGTTCTCCAGTCAAGTATATACAACCAACAAAAATAAATACATAAAAATCTTTAAAAACCATTAACACAATCTTCGACCCTCTTGGGCATTATTTTATCATCTTGGAGACCCAGCTGAATGAGTTGAATCAATGTAAATTAGAAACATATGAATTAAAATCTCTCAAAATCACCACATGTGATTGAGGTTTTCACAAACTCACGGAAAGGTATCTGGAAATGTTTTCAGAACCCAAGAACCACCAGGTTGGCCCATCTCTAAGAAGTGAAGTAATGAAGCCTGTGAACATTATATTCCTCATGTTTTAATGTTTAACAAAATAATTCCTGTCATCGCTGCTCATAATATATAAATTATTGGGGATAAGATTAAACACGCTGATTTGAAAATGGTGGAAGGAATTCTAACCTAGAATATTCTAAGTTTCCATGGGAGACGGTAAGTCTGGAAGTCAGAGTGTCATTCCTAACAGAGTTCTCCGGAAAACAGAATTGATTCTACTTAGTTGAAGCAGAAAATAAATTTGTTAAGGAAATTAGGAAGCTCACCTGTTTCCTTAGACGACTAGCGTCAAACGGAGGTTCTGCAGCTAGAAAGAGAGCCCAGACCACACTCGCAGGGCTGCACTCCGAGGGTCGAGGTATTTTAGCCTCAAGAATCTTTGCCGCAAGCAGTTTCGTCGCACAACTAATTGGCCGTAACGCAATTTTGCCGTAAAAGATAAACTAACTGACTGACAGTTTGGTTTAACAGTTTGGTTAAATTTATCATGCAATATTAGAAGCTAGAGGGAAAAGAAGAATCAAACTCTTCCTATCTCCCCAAAAGACATAGTTATGTCATTCCTGATGAGTATAACTTTCTTGAAAATGGTGAACATTTTTTGCTATTAGATAGTGGAGAACATGATGTAGACAGAATCTGCTTACATAATTTGGTGAAATATAAGGACCGAGCACGTGCTGGAACATTTAAATGTCTGGATATGTACTATCAGTTGTATGCATTATATATATTGATAAAAAATAGCAGCATTCCTCCTCTGTTCATTGAACTTCCAGGGAAATCTCAGAGTAACCATGAATCTACACACGTTAAATGTATTCAAATATCAATATTTTTTGTGTTTTTATTTTTCACAATAAAATTTTATTAATTTTTCTTGCTTGATCATGTCTTATTAAATGTCCCTATTTTATTTTATTTGTTTTGATCTTTTACTGCAAAATTAGCTGTGTGGCGAAACTGCTTTCGGAGAAACTGCTTGCAGCAAAGACGTTTAAGAGAAAATACCCCACAGGGCTCCAGGACCTTTGCTTCTGCCATTCAGCCCAAAGTTCCAGACTGCAGTGATGATACTGCTGACTATGACAGAAGCGTTTTAATTCTTTGCACCAAAAGGCAGGCGCCTCTTCTGCCACACTCACTGAAAGATGGATTTTGCATACTCTTTACTTGGGTCAATTACGAATCAAAGACTTCCATGGATGTGTCTGATTGGTCGAACCCAAGCTACCTGCTGTGCCCCTCCTAAAAGGGAATCTAGTGGAGAGAGTTTTGGCTTCTACCTTGGAGAAGAGGGACACCAAGGGGGGAGTTACTGTAATCATAACAAGGGTGTTCTTAAGACTATGGGGGCCCACAACATAGTAGATGTCCTTTACAATTTAGATTGTGCAGTACCTCCTAGTTACCAATGACATTTCATAATCTTGTTTCACTGTGCAACTAATATTTATTATATACATACATAAGCTTCTTAATTTTCTTCATGGCTATTTTTCTTATTAATTATATTAAAGATTCATTTACTCAACATTTAGTAATCCAACAAATTGTCTACCCTAGCACACAAGTAAAAACCAGAAAGCAAGCACCCCTAAAATTGGGGTAGGATGGGATTGAGCCTGCATGAAACATTATGCATTTGTTTTACATGAGTATACTGTAGGCATTCAACTCAGAGTCTATTGATCTTTTATTATTATTTTCTTGAGAATTTATTTTGTGTTTTTTTCCCCCATTTATAGGAAAGTTGCAAGACTCATTCAGTAAATACCCATATATCTTTCACCTAGATTCATCAATCTCTCCTGCTTTGAAGATTCCAAACCAGTTGTTTTTCAGAATGCTCCTCAATTTGAATTTATATGGTTATGTCCTTAAGACTAGATTTAGATTAATGCATTTTGTAGAAATGCTACATAGATGATGATGTACTCTCATTTAGAATTTAGAAATCTTAAAATAAGGCACATTAAATCCGTTTGTGCCTTTACTAAAGTTGAATCACTTGGTTAAGTTAGTAGACCCTAGTTTTGTTTTTTTTTTAAATAGGTATCTCTCTCTGTGTGTAATTAAAAAGTGATACTCTGGGACTGTGAAATCTTGCTTCCAGACAATCTTTTTTTTTTTTGCGGTACGCGGGCCTCTCACTGTTGTGGCCTCTCCCTTTGCGGAGCACAGGCTCTGGACGCGCAGGCCCAGCGGCCATGGCTCACGGGCCCAGCCGCTCCGCGGCATGTGGGATCTTCCCGGACCAGGGCACGAACCCATGTCCCCTGCATCGGCAGGCAGACTCTCAACCACTGCGCCACCAGGGAAGCCCCCAGACAATCTTTAGCCAATGAAGTTAGCATCTGTTGATGATTCTTTCCTGAAGAATGATACAGAATGAAGATTTTCATTCTACCATATCTTCTACATTATTACTTGGCATTCTTCTGTAAAAGAGGGTTCTCCCTTCCTGTTCATCACATTCATTCACTCATTCATTTGTTCTTCCTTATAATAAGTGACATTAATTCATTTTGTTATTCAATGTGTTATATTAATGACAGTTTTCACTTTGATGCTCAAAATTATCCAATTTGGCCAGTAGGAATCACCTTCAAGCTGGTTTCTATGTCATTTTGACACGGCCCCTTTAGATTTTGAGCATTCCCTTAATTTATGGCACAACAAGAAATTTCTATAACACCTAAAGCTTCTCCTGAGGCTAGAATCATCATTTCTCCAAGATTTACTAGTTCCTTTTAGAGAAAAATGAAATGGTGTTTAAATGCTGGGATCTAGATGCTGCTATGCTCATTTCTTTGATTATTACTGCCTCTAGTTCCTTGCAGCTGACAAAGCTGGGAAACATTTATATCTATATCTGTATCTATATATCTTGATACCTTTAATTCAGTCCAACACTATAGGATTTTTCTTTTCCTCCTCTCATTCCATTATTTTGTGTTTTCTCCCTACCCCCCCCCCACCCTTTCTATGCTTCAGCATAGACAAAATAAACTAGTTTCTCCACAGAGGCATATCACAGCTCAAGGTTGGGTGGAGAAACTATACCTCTGATGCCACTAGCTCTGCTGCATCATCCCCAGTTGGGTGATCATCTCAGGCTTGTGCCCTCAAAGCCAATCTTAACTCCTCCCCTACTCAGGGTCCTCCATCTGTGATCATTCTTGAGCTTTTCTTGATTTAGTAATTGCAGATGATTTTTCCTGATTCTGGTCCTTATTTCCTCCTGTCTGGACTATGTTAATAGATTTCCATCTTATATTCTTGTCCGCATGCCTTCCTCATTCTAACACATAATTGCCATGTAATTCCATAGGCAAGTTGATTTCATTTAAGTCAGAAATAATCACTTACTTTTCTAAAAGACTTACATTCACACCAAGTTTAGTATTAAAAGTTGTTATTCTACTCTATTCCAACCCCAGCTCCTATTAGTACATCCTGTGTTTCAGCTAAAATTAACATCTTTCTTCCCATGCACACTTTCCGTTTTTCTTGAGTTTATCTTCTTCTGTCTGGGTTGGCACAATTTAATTTTTAGAAGTATAATTTCCATGCTATTATCCCACTGCTCAGAAATCTTCCTTGACTTCTCATAGCTTAACAAAACCGTTTATCTGTTGAAGTCATATTCACTAAGGTTCACTTCAAATGCAATTCCCTCCCTCTCATTCCAACGAAGTCTTTACTGAAATCCAACTTGTAATTCATTGTGAACTTTACTGAATGTCCTTAGCACTTGTTTTGCATCAAATTTATATAGTACTATATTCTACTCACTTACAGCATATAGAATTAGGTTTTTCAAAATATAACTGTGGTTTAAAATTTTTAAGTTTATTTTTCTCTCATAAAAATTCAGTGAGCAGTGCAGGGCTATATACGGCAGCTTATCTTCTCAGAGACCTCAGGAATTCATGCTCCCTCCTTGCATGATTCTCATCCTCATGTTATAAGATGGCAGCTATCGCTTCAGTCATTATCTATGAATTCTAGGCAGCAGGATGGAGGAAGATACAACAAAATAAGGGGAAAAGAATGCATTCAAGATATATTTTTAAATAAACTCTGTAGAGGTATTATATGCATACAAGAAAATAAAAGCATCCAAGTTTACAGTTAGCTGAATTTTGACAAAACTCACCAGTAACACAATCAAGATCTAGAAATTTTCTGTCAACCAGAAAGTTCCCTTTTTCTCTTTTGTACTCAAGCACCTCAACTCTGGCTCATATTAACAGACTAAATTAAAAAAAACTAAGATCACCTCAATATACATTAAAAATTATTTGATAAAATTCAACACCCTTTTCAATAAAATTCTTATCAAATTAGGAAGAGAAGGGAACTTCCTTAACCTGATAAAGGGCATCTGTGAAAAACCTATAGCTAGCATCATAATTGAGCATGTGAGAAAATACTTTCCCCCTACAATCAGGAAAAAGGCAAGGATGTTCACTAACACTGCTTTTATTCAACAGTACAATAAAGCAAGAAAAAAAGAAATGAAGGGCAAACAGATTGGAAAGTAAAAAATGGTCTTTATTTGCATACAACACGATCATTTATACAGAAATTCATTTGGAATTTATTTTTAAAAGGTTTTGGACCAATAAGTGAGTTTAGAAGTTAAGATAAAGGTCAATATACAGAAATAAACTATAGCTCTACAAACCATTATCAATCAGAAATTAAAATTATAAATTTTTTGTCATTATTTACTGAGAAAAATTTTATGTACTTTTTTCCACTCCTTTTTTGGGAAAAAAATATCATATATGTTAGATGTTTGAGGTTGTCCCACAGGTCACTGAGTCTCTTCAATTTTTCTTCTTTTTTTTCTCTCTATGCTTCAATTTAGAGAGTTTCTATTGCTGTGTCTTCATGTTCACCAATCTTTTCTTCTGAAGCATTATCTGCTATTATTCTATTAAGCAAAATTTTATTTTAGAAGTATTTTTCATCTCTAGAAGTTCTTTATTATTGACTTATTTCTTTATTATGAACATGTTGTTCTTTAGGAACTATTGATCACATTTATAATAGCTGATTTTAAATTGTTCTCTTTTAATTTCATCAACAATGTCATTTCTCGTTCTGCTTCTCCTATATTTTCTCCTATTTTGTGGCAACAACTTGCCT
Source organism: Lagenorhynchus albirostris (assembly GCF_949774975.1). NCBI lineage: Eukaryota > Metazoa > Chordata > Mammalia > Artiodactyla > Delphinidae > Lagenorhynchus > Lagenorhynchus albirostris. Next base: position 82,828,204 of record NC_083095.1, read on the forward strand.
AGAAATTCTTGCCTAGAAATTTTTTATGAATATCATATTATAAATGTTACAATATTGAGTGTTTCCTATGTTTACTTCCTTTAAAGAGTGTTGAATTAATCTTGTTAGGCAAAGCTTGTATTTTAAAACTCGTTTTTAAGCTTTGTTGGGGTTGGTCTAGAGTAGTCTTTACTCCAAGGCTAATTTGGCCATATTACCAAGCCATGACCTTCTATGTTCTCTTGTTGAATTTCCTGAGGGTTTAATGAGATTTCTCTGCTCTAGATGGAAGGATTTTTGAATATCTCTCAACCTTGTTCAAGCTCTAGTTGTTGTTCAGCTTACAGCTCCTCAGTAGTTATTTTCCCAGCAATTGCTTTTTCTGGAGTTTCACTGTATACATGCATAATTAAAGGGACCTTATGCAGGTTTCTCTGCTCAGAGTACTCCTCTTCAGTACTCTGTCCCACGGATTCTGACTGCCTCAGCATCCCCAAAATCCAACTGTCTTTTCAGCTCAGCAAGCTCTCATGTGCTCTTCTTGGGATCTTCCCCCTGGGCCATCTTTTACAGGCAGAAAGAAAGGCTAATCGTAGGCTTCCCCTTTTCTCAGTCATCACAGTCCTGCTCTGCCTGTTGTCTCAATGTCTGAAAGAGTTGTTTAATATATTTTATCTGGTTTTCTAATTGTTTATGGCAAGTAGACTGGTCCTGTACCAGTCAGAGGCAGAAACCAACTAAAGATGGATTTTTAAGAAAGAGTTATTTCTCTTCTTTTTACCACTCATTGGCCAGAGCTCCTTATCTTCAAAGGAGACTGGAAATGTCGCATTTTTTCTGGGTGGTCATATGGTCAGTGAAAAAATCGGGCAAGAGTGGATTCTGAGTAAGAGCGAGCATTATCTGCCATAATTGTATAGTTGTTAGGTCACTTACCAGTATAGTATCTCCCTGAGTGGAGGGTCAGAGCCTTCCTCATTTCAACAGCCTATGAAGAGCCTGGTGCTCATGCAGGGCTCAGGAAAAATAAAATTAAAAAGAACATAGTCCTGAACATTGAACTCATAATTATCCAAACCACTGAAGAGAAAATTAGGGATGAGAAAAGAAGACAATGTATGCTGGGAGGGGAGAGCCTTGGAGAAGAAGATGTAAATTGTCTTGGAGCTCCAAATGAATTAACCTATAGATTATTTTAAAACTCAGCTGAGGAGTTGGAGACTACAGAAGCCTTGTTGCTCCCCTTACCCCAAATGTCCTTTTCCTGTCACCCATATCACTTCTTTCAAAGTTCAGATCATAAGCCAGAAAGAGAAAGACAAATACCATATGATATCACTTATATGTGGAATCTAAAATTTGATACAAATGAACTTATTTACAAAGCAGAAACAGACTCACAGATATAGAAAACAAACTTATGATTACCAAAGGGGAAAAGGAGTGGGGGAAGGATAAATTAGGAATTTGGGATTAGCGGATACAAACTACTATATATAAAATAAATAAATAATGAGGTCCTACTGTATATAGCACAGGGAACTATATTCAATATCCCATAATAAACCATAATGGAAAAGAATATATCTATATCTATATCTGTGTGTGTGTGTATATATATATATATATATATATATGTATCTATATATATCTGAACCACTTTGCTGTACACCAGAAAACTGACACAACATTGTAAATCAACTATACTTCAATTAAAAAAAGAATCAACAGAAAACCAAAAACAAACAAACAAAAAAACATAAGCAAGCTACTAAATGAAGACTTTTCTGACTATCCAGCCTACGGCAAATAACTCTTTTATGGCATAATTTGTGTCAAGTTCTTAAAGTATTTGATTATTCATATAGTTTATTTCTACCCTCAAGAAGGGGGAATCAATTTGAAGTGGCAAAATAAATAAAAAATTGTATTTTATTTCGGTTACTTTGTTGCTTTCCTCATAGTGCCTGCCACAGTGAGCAAAGAATATGTTAAATAAGAACACTGTTCCTTGATCATGTGTCCAATATCTGGCTGGGAGTTGTCTGATGGTCAGTTAAGACTTCAAAAAGAACAAGCATGTGACATCACTTGTCTTCTGACTACTTGGACTACTTTTTTCGAAGCAGGCAAAGCAGTCTTGGACTACTTTTTTCGAAGCAGGCAAACACACAATATCACTACAACCCTTCCTTGTTTTATTTTTTCCTTTAACCTATCACCAGAAAACATATAATATATTATAAGCATTTCTTTTCTTTCTTTCTTTTTTTTTTTTTTTGTGGTACGCGGGCCTCTCACTGTTGCAGCCTCTCCCGTTGCGGAGCACAGGCTCCAGACGCGCAGGCTCAGCGGCCATAGCTCACGGGCCCAGCCGCTCCGCGGCATGTGGGATCTTCCCGGACCAGGGCTCGAACCCGTGTCCCCTGCATCGGCAGGCGGACTCTCAACCACTGCGCCACCAGGGAAGCCCGCATTTATTTTCTTTATTGGCTATCTCTTTTTTCATTCAGATAAGTGCTGGAATTTTTGCTCTTTTTTTGCCACGCTATATTCCTAGTGCATAAACATTTGTGAAATGAAAGAATGGAAGAAGATAACGAAAGAAGTTAAGTGAGAGGATAACATGGAAGAAACGGAGATGAGATGTGAAAGTGTGGTGGGACATTGCCTACCTTCTAAGTGACAAAGAGGGTTATATCTGATGATGAGAGGATTTGGGTAGCTCTTTAAGGGTCATGTAAAAGAGATGGTGAAATATGAAGGGGTAGGTGAAAGAGTTTTTCTCTATCCTCTTTGAATAATTAAGCCAATTCATATTTTGAGTTTGTAGGAGAATCTTTTATAGTCCACGTGGAAAACGAGCAAATCACAGAAAATTTTATGATGAAGTAAGACAAGAACGGATTTGTAATTCAAAACTAACACAGGAAAACAGAAATGCATGCTGTAATTTTTATTTAGTTTCCAATCAATAAATATAGTTGTCTTTTACATATAAACTGAACTTTTAGTTGCCACGAGTCCTATAAAAACAATATTTTTAATGACTGGTTCCTGCCCCTGTTTTTTCCTGCCTCATGATTTGAAAATGGGTGTTTTATTTTCTTCTCCTTTTCACATTTAACCTGGAATTCCTTCTCCATTCCCTGGCCTCCATTTCAGCATCAAGGGGCTTATTATTGCAAAGTTAAAAAGCCATAAACAAGGGAAGTTCATAAAGCAAACTGCAACAGAAGAGCAGCTATCATCTTACCATCATAACCACTCTGAATTGCTGGGTGGTAGCTCACTGGCACATTAGCATATGGCAGTGGGAACCTGGTAATTCGGATAGATTAAAAGTTGGTATGGAATTGCCATTAGGCTTTCATCCAGTCCTGGCGTGTGTGTGTGTGTGTGTGTGTGTGTGTGTGTGTGTGTGTGTGTGTGTGTGTGGTGTGTGTGTTGTGTGGTGTGCAAGGGCAGGAAAGGGGAAGGAAGTAAGAGAAGAGGAGAAGAGAGAAGCATGGTAAATCAATCCTAGGCTCTGCTAAGTTCATGTTTTAGTTATAAATGACCTGGAGGGGTCACGGCTCCACCTCTGCGACTTTTCTCTTTCTGCGGTTCTCAGTATTTTGTTGGCAGCTCCCTTTTCCTGAAACCCACCAAACTGATCGGTTGACTGGCTTTCCCCACTCTACTTCTTTATAAAAGGAGTATAAAAATCCCAGCGGAAAGAGTGGGATTCAAACTCCACTACGCATACAGCTTTCAAACATCCAAAGACAAGAAAAGAATGAGCAAAGGAGAAGTGGTGGTTGGAGTCAGGGGGAAAGAGGTGTCAAAGAGGTGGTAGACCTTTTCTTCATTGTGACTTTGATGTAGACGTGTGCCCTGCATGCTTTGGGTTTAATATGAGAATCTTAGCATGTAACAATATCCTTAGAGTGTGTGATTATCTAGGGCAAGATGTCAACCAATCTGACTACATTGAACTGCTCCTTGAAGAAGGCACGGGTTGACAGTGTCAGAAAACATGGTAACCAACTTTCTCTTGACAGAGTCCTCAGCTGTAGGCTCAGATTAGGTGTCTGAGCTTGTAGTCAGGCCTCAGGGCAACTGAACTCATTTACCCATCTGAATGTTGTCTGTGAAATCAAAAGCTGAAACTTACAGAGCTCCGTGAGCTGAAAATTATAAGGCACTGTGCCACACAGGAGACTTAGTTTCATGTTTATTTTGGGATTTGCAATTTCAAATTCAGTGAAGAATAAAAGATTCTTTACAAGATCATAGTGATTTGTTCCTTTCACGCTCTTGGTGACAAATTTCTCATGGTTGGCAAATCCATTAACCCTTTGTGACTTAGATACAGAAACCTATGAACCAGATGGAAGGGGTGTTAACAACAACATACACCCACCCAGCAACTCCCAACACAAAGAGGCAGGAATATTTCATCTTTGCAAGGAGTACATGAAGGTCCACAAACAAAGAGCCCTAGATTGCGTAAACTCAATGGCTTTCCTCCTACCTGCCTCATGTCCCTGGGATAGGGTAGAGAAGGGACATTTTTTTTCTTGGTCCCTTCTGACCTCAGCTGTGGAAGCCTCTGATGTCTTTTCCTGGCCTACTTCCTCTTCCATCTGGGCCTATCACTGCATTTTTGCATGCCACTTCAATGACTCCATCGTGCCTGCAATAACACGCAACCACTTCTCTCCATTACTTCCCTTGTATTTGAAAACAAGAAAGAGCTCAACCTTATCTGGGCTTGGGCAATACAAACACTTTAGCACGGCAAATGAATTATCTAAATGTGTTAGGAGATATTTTACTTCCTAGCTAAATGTTAAGGATTGTACCACATGGAAGTGAAATGTGCATGGCCAGGGAGGTTAGGAAAACAACCCCAAAGGACAGGGTGACAGAAGGGAGGGTGGTGGTGGTTACCATCCACAAGGCACTGGCTCTAGGTGATACCTGCTATGCTCTGCCATCAACATGGGGCTCCAGGAGAAAGGAGATCCTTTAGATAGCCTTAGCAACCATGCTCTCTGTCCTCAAGATCATTGAGGATGAGTAAGAGTTTATCTAACCCCGAGTCCTAATGATGAACCCATCAGACATATGCTAAACTGCAATGGGTTATGCCATTTGCACTAACAAACCTGAGCCTTGGTGTCCATCCACGCTGATAAAATAAGAAAGATTATCTTTTCCTTTTTTCCTCTTCCCCTGCTTCTCCTCTGCTTCCTCTCGGGGCTATCTCTCTCACAACCTGCTCTATTCACTTCATGGGCTGCTGGAAGGATTGGGAGCAGGTAGTGATAATGAGAGTAACAGCAATTGCTGTCTTTTACTGTGTACATTTTGTGTGCTAGACACTAATATTTCCACTTCAATCTTCAAACATGCTTGGGATGACAGCATGTTATCTTCACCTACCCATAAGAAAATCAAGAATGAGAAGAGTTAAGAAACTACCAAGAAAATAAAGTTAGCAGTGGTGGGCACCTCTAAAGGCCATGCCTTTACTAACTAAGCTACATTACATCTTTTCATTCGTAAAGCATTATATAGATGGTTGGTATTGGTTACAGTTCTTAAGCCCTTTGCAACCCTAACCCTGTAGTTGTAAATTTTCCTTGATGCCCTACGATACACCTGAGCCAGGATGTTTAGGAAAGACACCTGATAGGTTAGATGACAGGCCATTCATAGATCCCCTTTGACAGGGACCTATGAATCTCTTCCTTTAGCTCCCCTGACTTCCAAATTTCCAGTGGGATTTAAAGAGAAAAGGAGGTGCTGAATAACACTTGTTAATTCTCCTGTTCACACTTTCTGGTGTCTCAATCTCTCTGATGGCAAGTATCTTGGCTCAAATAGTAATAAATAAATTTTATATATAGGACAGAGTTTACAAAGGTCTTTCATATCCACATTTCAACTTCCATCCAACTTGCAAGATAATAATTATTATGCCAATTTTGCAAATGAGAAAATTAATCTGCTCAAGGGGCAATAAGTTGTATCCCAAAAGTCTGTAAGTATTTTCCAATTATAAACATCTCCCATAATTAGGGTGGCTTATATGCCCCAGTTTGCCTGGTTGCACCAGCATAATTCTCTCTCAAAATTGTCCTAGTTTGAGGGATAAGTTATACTATAAACCTATCCTAAAGCATAGAATTAAATCAGAATTTCACTTGCAACTAGCAAATTTTGATAACATGGTGAGTTATACCTTGGGTCATAAGGGATACAGTGTGCTTCTCTTGCATAAGAGTAATTCCTTGAGGAAGGTGGATATTTGGGGCACCAATAACTTTTTAAAAACTCTTTCCACCTGTAAGTGAAAGCTTCCCTAGGTCAACCACTCAATGTTTCTTTCTCAGCCTCAGCTGTGCCTTAGAATCACTTGGTGAGCCTTTTAAAATCAGGGCTGCCTCAGTTCCACCCAGGACCAGTTAATCCAGGACTTCAGGGGTGAAGCCTGGGAAATGGCATTTTCCAAAAATTCTCCAGACAGAGCTTTTGACAGCACAGCCAGAAGTGATGATTGGCGCATGTGAACAAACACAAGTACAATGGTGAAATATGTCAGACCCATGGGGAGGGCACCACAAGAAAGATCAGAGTCAGGAGGGGGATGCTGTCAAGGAGGGGAAACGAAAGATATTGTTGGCTACCTTTTCTATATTATGAAACTTGTATATGTTTATCTTGACTTAATGAAGTGCCGTTGTTAAAAAAGTACTTAGTTTTGTTGAATAGGTATTGTCTGGTCTTCAATTTCAATACTTGTCTGTCTCCCACTTTATTTAGATCTGTTGCAACCTCTTATTTACTATGTATGTGTGTTGGGGAGTTACAACGGGATAGGATTATTTAGAAGGAATTGTGTATGAAAGTAAAGCTTATATCTATTAGCATCATGTCTTCCAAGGGATAAAACCTTTTTTTATTTTACTTATTTCAGAATATGCTCACTGAGAAAAGAGAAAGACACTCCCATTGTGCAGAGAAAGACATGGGGTCACAGAGAGGTTAGGGCTGAGCCGTGGGTCAGGCAGTGAGTCAATCAAGACCCTGAATTAGCAGTCAAATTTTCTAAGCATTTTCTAATGCTATGTGAAAATTCAGGCATGACGAAAAAGGAGTTTCACTATTTTCCCGATTCACATGAGTATTTTTAAAGCAGAGTATTATTAGGCCTATCTTATGGTTATTAATTACAATAAATGTTTATTTTCCTTTGAAATGTGCTAAATCATATCCTAATGTTTTTGCTATGATTTTTCGATCAAAAGAAAATAACATTTCAGTTGATGTAATTTCAATATGCTGGGGGCTCAGTCTCCTGTTTCAGGCCCGGTCCAGAACCGGTGCCTGGAGATGCAAGAGGCCAGGCCAGGGACTTGTTCTTTCTTGGTGAAGATCACTACAGTGTAGAATGGCTGAATTCTTTACTGACAACTCCAACTAACTTAAATTCTTTCCTTTAGTTTTTTTTTGCGTGTAAATAATATTTAGTCCATCCTAAGATTCTCTTCCAAGAGGTCATTTCTCAGCATTTCCCCACGCTGTAACCCTCTCCAAACTCTAATTTTAAGTCTAATTCTTCAGTCTCTCCTCCTTCTTCCCTGATGATTTGCCCTCATTTTCTCTGGGGAAAGAAGGACACATAGAAATGAGCAAGGAACTTGAAATACTATATACCCAGTAGATGCTTTACCCCAAATCCTAACTCACTATACCAGCCATTGGTGGGTTTAGGAGAAGGGAGGGAGACACAATATGTCCAGGCAGGAACTTCTACTGGTCTTCAATCAGTTATGGTTAAGAGTGGAGAAAATAAGTGAGGAATAGGACTCTTGGGTTCCTTCTTTCATGGCACTGATTATTCAGATACATGTAAAGCATTAAGTTCAGGGCCATTCCTTAGACCCAGAATCTGGGGTCTCAGCCTATATAAAATAATAATGTATAATATTATTTCAAGCAGGGGTAGGAAAATAGCCCTCAGAATTTTGTTCCCTCAGACTGCCAAACCAGCAGAAATAAAAATTAAATCTAGAGAGGGTCTTTAATAGCCACAATTCCTGCCCATGTTTCTCTCTAGGAATCTTTAGTGGTTTCACACTGGATAGATGAGATAATTCCACTTTAGATATCCATCACAGAGATCTTGCCATGCTACTGGAGATAAGTCCTGAACCACTTGATAGCACATCTAAGTCACTGAAAGTTCCAAATGGTATAAGAAGTCTGGGAAAATCAGACCAGGTGCTGATATCCTCATGAAATTGAACATAACCTCAAAAATTATTGGACATAAAATAATGTTGGTTTAAAAAATGGGAAATGGGGGCTTCCCTGGTGGCGCAGTGGTTGAGAATCCGCCTGCCGATGCAGGGGACACGGGTTCGTGCCCCGGTCCGGGAAGATCCCACATGCCGCGGAGCGGCTGGGCCCGTGAGCCATGGCCGCTGAGCCTGCGCGTCTGGAGCCTGTGCTCCGCAACGGGAGAGGCCACAACAGTGAGAGGCCCGCGTACCGCAAAAAAAAATAAATGATAAATGGAAGTAGGGTGGGGATTGGAGTCTGGGAAAGAGGGCTGAAAAAGGAAGTAATTGTAAAGTTTGCTGTGAAATGTTCCCTGGTCCTCCTGGTAAATCCAGATGGGTGTCCTGAAGGAGGAGGGCTAGATGAGTATTTTTGAGCTACCTTTCAAATCATAAGGATGATCTTTAAGTGAACAAGAAATGAAAGACTCTAGACCTGAGAATAACTGAGGAAGTATGCAGAAGTGAAAGAGCAGAGAGCCATCAGCATACCAGTTTTAAGGTGATGTAGATTTATTCTTCTTCCCATGTGTACCTGTCTCCTGTATAAGCCTCTCAAGGGCTGTGACTGTTCACCTTTATGCTTGACACATAATAGAAGTTTAATAAACAGTTGTTCAATAAAGAAATACATGATTAGACAAACGGATGAGGGTATGAATGAAGTCATAAATGGAGGCGTTTACTACAAGTGGCCTTACGAGCAGCCTTGGCCATGAGTTTAGGACTGTTGTTTGTGACCTCTCAGCTTCCTCTGCCCAACCATACAGCTCACGATGCTATTTCAGAGCATTCTGCCACCAGCAGATGATGCTTGCTTTTGGTCTTTTGAAGGAAGACTGCAGTGAATAGTTATACTGACTTTAAATTTAGCAGCATTGGGCAAGAATAGAAATGTTCTAATCCTGCCTCCTCCAACGGAATGTGAATTGCGGTCAGAGTAATATGTTTTTGCCTCCTGTGATTTAGATCAAATTTCATAGGCCAGACAGGGCGTAGGGAGCCAGGCTGCAGCAGCCGTTCTCCCTGGTAAACAGTGTCACACCTCTGTTGGATGGCCCAGGGCACCATGTGTGCCCTGGCGTTAGAGATGCCTCGCCAGGGCTTGTCTGCTCTCCCTGCCTTGTTTCTCTGCCCAGTGTTCATGTGGCGCTTGGCTTCCTATTCATAGAACTGGGCAGAGCAGTGATGGGCAGGTGTGAGAGGCGTACACACATGTGCCCAGAGAAGGCTGCCCCAGAAAAATACATGCAGGGCCTGGATGTGACTCAGAGTTTTATGTCTCCACTTCTCATAAGAAAAAACTTCACTAGCTCTAAAACTTCCTCAGCAGGGCTGAGTTGGCCTACCAGGGCAATACTATCTGGTGGGCCATTCTATCTCTATAAAGCAGACTGGGGAAGATGTCGGAATGGCTTGTCTGTAGGCAGAAGCCAGCAGGAAAATCTGCCTTCTTTCATAGGCCACTAAGGAAATAGTTGATACTGGATTGAACACTATTATGTCTCTGCCACCATATGGGCTCAACATCTTGGCTTTGAAACAGATGGGTCATTTCACCTGTTGTGCTTCAGTCATAGAATTCTATGTCAAACGAGGGAGTAAAGGGTTTTTATACTCAGAGAAACATATCGTGGATTTTTCAGTCTTCCAGAGGGCTCTCCTCCAATTTCACCTTCCCACTTACCTTGACAGCACTATTTAAAGATACGATAACTGGCTAATTAAATGCCTTTTAGGAACAAGAATTAGTATATAGACCTAGAAAAATACATTTCAGAAGAAAGGAGAAAAGAAAGCAAATGGGAATTTTAAGAGGGAGCAAAAATAAAATTTAACTGATCTATATCAGTTTTGTTGAACTGAGACTATGCATTTCAAGGAATGCTGACAAGAATAAGATAAGGATTCTTCACTAATTTCCTTTTTATCCATGTAACAATCCATATCAGGGGAAAAACACCTCAATTTTCTAAGTCACAGATATTCAGCCTATGAAAATATTAAGATCTTATCAAAGTTTAGCTGAGGTTCATCAAGGAAAACAAAGAGCCATCCCCCACTTAGGTTCTCTTGATGGTACACTTAGCAGTAGCTTAACATATTGAGTCTAAAATTGCCTCACCAAAAATTCTATTCTTGACTGTATTATTAACAAACATGTGCTGAGAATATTCATCAGATGACCAGATTAATTCAGACAGTGGGGAAGTTAATGCCCAGACTCTATACACAATATTTAAAGTAAGAGTCACATCATATGTTAGCTTTCTCTTTTGTGCTCAGTCTTTGAATTTTCTGATTTATTATTAAATTAGGCTAATCCTTTATTAATTATCTTTAGTTGGTAAGATTTCTTAGTTTGCAAATTTAAAATACTTTGATTTAACTAACTGAATAAGCATTTTAAAACTAGCTCTCATAATTGATCATAGGTACTGAATTGTTCCTTCTCTTTATTTTTTCTTTGACTTCCTTTTCCTTATCGAATGTTTTTCCTCCAAACAGGTGGATTTTTTGGTTGTTGTTGATGTTTTTCTCTTTAAATACTCTGTGAGGCTTATTTTCTAATACTTTCTAAGTCTGACTAGCTCTCATATTGGTAAACTACATATAGTAGATGAGATATATGACACCTGCTAATAACTTTCTGTTCTACTGTTCAGTGAAAAAATTGTACTTGTTTTAATCAAGAATTATCCCACAGTTAGAGCTCTCAGAAAGCTATTTGTTTACTGCAGAATAAGACATGTGGTTTGTACTATCAGCAAAACATTCTAAGTGGTTTGTGGTACTGGTGAAAAAATAACAGAGCCCTTTTTTCAAAGTCCTTCAGAACTTTTTTTTAATTAAAAATTTTTTTTATTGAAGTATACTTGATTTACAGTATCATGTTAGTTTCAAGTGTATGGCACAGAGGCCTTCAGAACTTTAACATCTCATAAGGTCAGTTAAACTCTTAAATGTGAATCCGGAAGATCAGATGCATTGACCTCTTGGCTGTTGTAGACTGGGGTGTTATCAAGAGCCTTGCCACCCAAACAGAATCTTATCTTCTCTGTCAGTAGGAACAGTCACTGCAGCCACTCCCTATGGCGAGCCCTGAGGAAACTCAGGATGTGAAAACACGGGATACTGGCCCCAGATAGGCTAAGGTGCATATCAAAGGAATGATTTCAGTGAGCCTAGACTCTTGCATCTTCCCATATATAGAAAAGCTCTAAATTCCTTAAATTGAGATATTTGGCTTTCCTTTAATTAACAATAATCTTTTTACACATAGACTACCTGCCCATTGTTGTAAAACTTCTATATAACATGGCTCCCTACTTCGCCTCCTCAGAGCAGTTCACTCAGGGTTACTTGAGATGCTGCCTCCTGGGCTTGTAGTCCTAAAAGTTCCCACTGAATAAAAAATAACCCTCAAGGGCTTCCCTGGTGGCGCAGTGGTTGAGAGTCCGCCTGCCGATGCAGGTGACACGGGTTCGTGCCCCGGTCTGGGAAGATCCCACATGCTGTGGAGCGGCTAGGCCCATGAGCCATGGCCACTGAGCCTGCATGTACGGAGCCTGTGCTCTGCAACGGGAGAGGCCACAACAGTGAGAGGCCCGCGTACCACAAAAAAATAAATAAATAAATAACCCTCAGGTGCATGCTTCTGTGTGATACTGTCTGTATAGCTTTGCTTTTACCATTTGTCCTAGGGTTCTCTCCATCCGTATTCTTTTTTTTTCTTTACTTCTTAAAATTTTTTTCTTAATAATTACCTTAATAACTTTATTTTATTTTATCTTCTTTCTTTCTTTCTATTTTTTCTCCCTTTTATTCTGAGCTGTGTGGGTGAAAAGCTCTTGGTGCTCCAGCCAGGCATCAGGGCTGTGCCTCTGAGGTGGGAGAGCCAACTTCAGGACACTGGTCCACAAGAGACCTCCCAGCTCCACCTAATATCAAATGGTGAAAATCTCCCAGAGATCTCCATCTCAACGCCAAGACCTAGCTTCACTCAACGACCAGCAAGCTACAGTGCTGGACACCCTATGCCAAACAACTGGCAAAACAGGAACATGACCCCATCCATTAGCACAGAGGCTGCCTAAAATCATAATAATGCCACAGACATCCCAAAACACACCAACAGATGTGGACATGCCCACCAGAAAGACAAGATCCAGCCTCATCCACCAGAACACAGGCACTATCCCCTCCACCAGGAAGCCTACACAACACACTGAAGCAACCTTAGCCACTGGGGACAGACACCAAAAACAACGGGAACTACAAACCTGCACCATGCACAAAGGAGACCCCAAACACAGTAAGTAAAGCAAAATGAGAAGACAGAGAAACACACAGCAGATGAAGGAGTAAGGCAAAAACCCACCAGACCTAACAAATGAAGAGGAAATAGGCAGTCTACCTGAAAAAGAATTCAGAATAATGATAGTAAAGATGATCCAAAATCTTGGAAACAGAATACAGAAAATACAAGAAACGTTTAACAAGGACCTAGAAGAACTAAAGAGCAAACAAACAAGGATGAACACAATAAATGAAATTTAAAATTCTCAACAAGGGTTCAATAGCAGAATAACTGAGGCAGAAGAACGGATAAGTGACCTGGAAGACAAAATAGTGGAAATAACTACTGCAGAGCAGAATAAAGAAAAAAGAATGAAAAGTACTGTGGACAGTCTCAGAGACCTCTGGGACAACATTAAATGCCCCAGCATTCGAATTATAGGGGTCCCAGAAGAAGAAGAGAAAAAGAAAGGGACTGAGAAAATATTTGAACAGATTATAGTTGAAAACTTCCCTAATATGGGAAAGGAAATAGTTAATCAAGTCCAGGAAGCATAGAGAGTCCCACACAGGATAAATCCAAGGAGAAACATGCCAAGACACATATTAATCGAACTTTCACAAATTAAATACAAAGAAAAAATATTAAAAGCAGCAAGGGAAAAACAACAAATAACATGCAAGGGAACCCCCATAATGTTACCGGGTGATCTTTCAGCAGAAACTCTGCAAGCCAGAAGGGAGTGGCAGGACATTTTTAAAGTGATGAAAGGGAAAAACCTACAACAAAGATTACTCTACCCAGCAAGGATCTCATTCAGATTTGTCGGAGAAATTAAAATCTTTACAGTCAAGCAAAAGCTAAGAGAATTCAGCACCACTAAACCAGCTTTACAACAAATGCTAAAGGAACTTCTCTAGGCAGGAAAAAAAAGAGGAGGGAAAGACCTATAATAACAAACCCAAAATAATTAAGAAAATGGTAATAGGAACATACATATCGATAATTACCTTAAATGTAGCTGGATTAAATGCTCCAACCAAAAGACATAGACTGGCTGAATGGATACAAAAACAAGGCCTGTATATATGCTGTCTACAAGAGACCTACTTCAGAAATAGGGACACATACAGACTGAAAGTGAGGGGATGGAAAAAGATATTCCATGCAAATGAAATCAAAAGAAAGCTGGAGTAGCAATCCTCATATCAGACAAAATAGACTTAAAAAAAAAGACTATTACAAGAGACAAAAAAGGACACTACATAATGATCAAGGGATCAATCCAAGAAGAAGATATGACAAATATAAATATTTATGCACTCAACATAGGAGCACCTCAATACATAAGGCAAATACTAACAGCCATAAAAGGGGAAATCAACAGTACACAATCATAGTAGGGGACTTTAACACCCCACTTTCACCAATGGACAAATTATCCAAAATGAAAATAAATAAGGAAACACAAGCTTTAAATGATATATTAAACACAATGGACTTAATTGATATTTATAGGATATTCCATCCAAAAACAACAAAATACACATTCTTCTCAAGTGCTCAAGGAACATTCTCCAGGATAGATCATATCTTGGGTCACAAATCAAGCCTAGGTAAATTTAAGAAAATTGAAATCATATCAAGTATCTTTTCCAACCACAACACTAGGAGACTAGATATCAATTACAGGAAAAAATCTGGAAAAAATACAAACACATGGAGGCTAAACAATATGCTACTTAATCACCAAGAGATCACTGAAGAAATCAAAGAGGAAATCAAAACATACCTATAAACAAATGACAATGAAAACACGATGAGCCAAAAGCTATGGGACACAGCAAAAGCAGTTCTAAGAGGGAAGTTTTTAGCACTTCAATCCTACCTTAAGAAACAAGAAACATCTCAAATAAACCACCTAACCTTACACCTAGAGCAAATAGAGAAAGAACAAAATAACCTCAAAGTTAGCAGAAGGAAAGAAATCATACAGATCAGATCAGAAAAAAATCAAAAAGAAATGAAGGAAACAATAGCAAAGATCAATAAAACTGAAAGCTGGTCTTTGAGTAGATAAACAAAATGATAAACCATTAGCCAGACTCATCAAGAAAAAAAGGGAGAAGACTCAAATCAATAGGGTTAGTAATGAAAAAGGAGAAGTAACAATTGACACTGCAGAAATACAAAGGATCATGAGAGATTACTGCAAGCAACTCTATGCCAATAAAATGGACAACCTGGAAGAAATGGACAAATTCTTAAAAGTGCACAACCTTCTGAGACTGAACCAGGAAGAAATAGAAAATATGAACAGACCAATCACAAGCACTGAAATTGAAACTGTGATTAAAAATCTTCCAACAAAGAAAAGCCCAGGACCAGACGGCTTCACTGGCGAATTCTATCAAACATTTACAGAAGAGCTAACACCCATCCTTGTCAAACTCTTACAAAATATAGCAGAGGGAGGAAAACTCCCAAACTCATTCTACGAGGCCACCATCACCCTGATACCAAAACCAGACAAAGATGTCACAAAAAAAGAAAACTATAGGCCAAAATCACTGGTGAACATAGATGCAAAAATCCTCAACAAAATACTAGCAAACAGAATCCAACAGCACAATAAAAGGATCTTACACCATCATCAAGTGGGGTTTATTCCAGGAATGCAAGGATTCTTCAATACACGCAGATCAATCAATGTGATACACCATATTAACAAATTGAAGGAGAAAAACCATATGATCATCTCAATAGATGCAGAGAAAGCTTTGACAAAATTCAACACCAATTTATGATAAAAACCCACCAGAAAGTAGTCATAGAGGGAACTTTCCTCAACATAATAAAGGCCATATATGACAAACCCACAGCCAACATCATCCTCAATGGTGAAAAACTGAAACCATTTCCACTAAGATCAGGAAGAAGACAAGGTTGCCCACTCTCATCACTATTATTCAACATAATTTTGGAAGTTTCAGCCACAGCAATCAGAGAAGAAAAAGAAATAAAAGGAATCCAAATTGGAAAAGAAGAAGTAAAGCTGTTACTGTTTGCAGATGACATGATACTTTATGTAGAGAATCATAAAGATTCTACCTGAAAACTGCTAGAGCTAATCAATGAATCTGGTAATGCAGCAGGATATAAAATTAATGCACAGAAATCTCTTGCATTCCTATACACTAATGATGAAAAATCTGAAAGGGAAATTAAGAAAACCCTCCCATTTACCACTGCAACAAAAAGAATAAAATATCTAGGTATAAGCCTACCTAAGGAGACAAAAGACCTGTATGCAGAAAATTATAAGACACTGATGAAAGAAATTAAAGATGATACAAATAGATGGAGAGATATACCATGTTCTTGGATTGGAAGAATCCACATTGTGAAAATGATTCTACTACCCAAAGCAATCTACAAATTCAATGCAATCCCTATCAAACTACCACTGGCATTATTCACAGAACTAGAACAAAACATTTCACAATTTGTATGGAAACACAAAAGACCCCGAATAGCCAAAGCAATCTTGAGAACAAAAAACGGAGCTGGAGGAATCAGCCTCACTGACTTCAGACTATACTACAAAGCTATAGTCATCAAGACAGTATGGTACTGGCACAAAAACAGAAATATAGATCAATGGAACAGTATAGAAAGCCCAGAGATAAACCCACGCACATATGGTCACCTTATTTTTGATAAAGGAGGGAAGAATATACAGTGGAGAAAAGACAGCCTCTTCAATAAGTGGTGCTGGGAAAACTGGACAGCTACATGTAAAAGAATGAAACTAGAACACTCCCTAACACTATACACAAAAATAAACTGAAAATGGATTAAAGACCTAAATGTAAGGCCAGAAACTATCAAACTCTTAGAGGAGAATATAGGCAGAACACTCTATGACATCAATCACAGCAAGATCCTTTTTGACCCACCTCCTAGAGAAATGGAAAGAAAAACAAAAATAAACAAATGCAATCTGATGAAACTTAAAAGCTTTTGCACAGCAAAGGAAACCATAAACAAGATGAAAACACAACCCTCAGAATGGGAGAAAATATTTTCAAATGAAGCAACTTACAAAGGATTAATTTCCAAAATTTACAAGCAGCTCATGCAGCTCAATACCAAAAAAAACAAACAACCCAATTCAAAAATGGGCCGAAGACCTAAATAGACATTTCTCGGAAGTAGATATAAAGATTGCCAACAAACAATGAAAGAATGCTCAACATCATTAATCATTAGAGAAATGCAAATCAGAACTACAATGAGATATCATCTCACACCGGTCAGAATGGTCATCATCAAAAAATCTACAAACAATAAATGCTGGAGAGGGTGTGGAGAAAAGGGAACACTCTTGCACTATTGGTGGGAATGTAAATTGATACAGCCACTATGGAGGACAGTACGGAGGTTCCTTAAAAAACTAAAAGTAGAACTACCATACGACCCAGCAATCCCACTACTGGGCATATACCCTGAGAAAACCATAATTCAAAAAGGGTCATGTACCAAAACGTTCATTGCAGCTCTATTTACAATAGTCAGGACATGATAGCAACCTAAGTGTCTATCAACAGATGAATGGATAAAGAAGACGTGGCACATATATACAGTGGAATTACTCAGCCATAAAATGAAACGAAATTAAGTTATTTGTAGTGAGGTGGATGGACCTAGGGTCTGTCATACAGAGTGAAGTAGGCCAGAAAGAGAAAGACAAATACCGTATGCTAACACATATATATGGAGTCTAAGAAAGAAACAAAAAAAATAGGTCATGAAAAGTCTAGGGGCAAGATGGGAATAAAGACACAGACCTACTAGAGAATGGACTTGAGGATATGGGGAGGGGGAAGGGTAAGCTGTGACAAAGTGAGAGAGTGGCATGGACATATATACACTACCAAACATAAAATAGCTAGCTAGTGGGGAGCAGTCGCATAGCACAGGGAGATCAGCTCGGTCCTCTGTGACCACCTAGAGGAGTGGGATAGGGAGGGTGGGAGGGAGACGCAAGGGGGAAGAGATATGGGGATACATGTATATGTATAACTGATTCACTTTGTTATAAAGCAGAAACTAACAAACCATTGTAAAGCAATTATACTCCAATAAAATATTTAAAAAACAAAGAACAAAAAAACATAACCCTCAAAAAAAAAAAAGAACAGTCAAAATACTTCCATGAATGTGTGTGTCATTAACAGAAGCTTTTCAGATGTCTAATGAGAGAGTCAGAAGGATATTCTCTCTGGATTATCCTGCACTACCCCCACACACTAGATTATATTGTAAGGACATGTGGTTTGGGTTAAGTGGGAATTACTCTTAGAATCAATTCCAAGTGCCGCTTATTGACTTGGATCTATATGGCTGATTTAATGCAATCCATGATCATTCTAATGTGGCAGATATAAACACTCCTGGAAGAAGCTCACATTATTAGAGTTATGTACTACATAGGCAAGTCTGAGGTTCACAGCAGTCAGGAGATACTTAAGATGACAGATATTGATGCCTGAGGTCACTCTAGTGTCATCAGGGTTTGTAAAATCATCAGCTTTATCATAATTTGAAAACAGGTTTAAGGAGATATACACACACACACGTACGTCTTGTAGGTATCCACTAAAGAAAAACAGACCAAGGCCAATGAAATTAATCCATTGCCATCCTGTTGGCTAGCCCTACCTGCTACAGAAGCTGAGATTCTTTTCCTCAGCTGGGCTGCCAATGGGTTTAAGCCCCAGGAGATCTATGATTGCACCATGATTCACTGACTCTACAGAAGACAGACTGGCTCCTTCATCTCTGCCCTGAGGCTTCAGCTCAGGATCTTGGTCTCTCTTCCCTCTTAGCAAAGACAAAAGGGCGACAATAAGCATAAGGAGTCAGATAAAAACAAGACTCGTTAAGAATTTCAATATTTGAACTAAAGATTTGAAAAAAGAAAACAGGCAGGAGAAGGCACATGAGCAAAAGAGAATGTTTCCAAATAGAGGTTATAGGGTTTATTTTAATGAGACCTCAATGATCTTCCGGAAATTTAATAGGAAACTTTATTCTAATTGGTTTAATTGAGCTACGTTTGAGAAGTCTTGAAACTGGGAATTAATGAACAGGAAAATAAAATCTACTCAAAACTTTGGAACTTATGAAATTATTTTTCTAGTTACAGGAAAGTAACTGTTTTGAATAATATGTAACAGAATTTGGGGAATCTTTTTGTCTTGCTGTGTTCCTTTTTAAGGCATCCTGCTTACCCCAGGAGAAGAGGCTGGTGAGCTTCTTTATTGTGGACATTAAAAGCTTTTACTTAACTATGTGTGAAAAATAAGGAATGGTCTCTATTCTCTCAAGAGCTTATCAGGGAGATAGACCTATAGAAATAAAGGAGCGAAAGGAAGAAATGTGAGTATTAGTGGAGGTCAAAGCAGGGGTGGGAAGGAGGGCTCTAGGTAATTTTATCTAAAAGCTATTTACCAACGATCAGCTTTCCAAATGACAATATCACTCAGTTTACTTTTCTTCTATTTCCTTATGGTAAGTCAGGTTTATTTTACCTTCCTAATTGACGCTTAAGGAATATTGCTCTAGTCTCTGTTCCCAGATCTATGTTATAGTTGACTACTGAAGGGTGGAGAGAGGGGGCAAATTGAGTGGCATACAAAGATATATTAATAAGCATAAAGTTTTGAATATGAATAATTTATATTAATATTTTCTTCATTAATTTGTTCAGTTTTAAAGAGAAATATATTCATAAGAATTTTCATATTCAAGAACATGATTTCCAGAAATATATTCTTACTGAGTATATCATATCTGTTAAATAAATATTGGTCCAAGGGAACCACGATACAAATTAGGCTAATCAGAGTTCTTCCCTGGGAACAACTGAAGGTCAACAGCCCAGGGCTGTGGAGTTCAGAGAACAGATTTGGCAAAGACGAAAGCTGTCTTGCTTCTCTGTCTATAGACTAAAGCAGAATAGGAATAGGCAGAAATGGATGCGGTATTGCCATTCAGGCTGCTATAACAGAATACCATAGACAGAGGAGCTTATAAGCAATAGAAATTTATTCCTCACAGTTTTGGAAGCTGGGAAGTGCAAAATCAAGGTGCTAGCAGATCTGGTGTCTGGCAGGGGGTTGTTTGTTTCCTGGTTCATAGACAGCCATTTTTATTGTGTCCTCATATGGCAGAAGGGCAAGGGAGCTCTCTTGAGCCTTTTTTATAAGGGACTAATCCTAGTCATAAGGGCTCTGCCCTCATGACCTAATTGCCTAAATCCCATCTTCAAATATCCTCATATTCAGAATTAGGTCTTAACATATGAATTTGGGGGAGATATAAGCAATTAGCCCATAGCAGATATGGAGAGAAAGGTGGACATGGAGGGGATAAATTTGAGACCCTAGTTCTAGTAGTTAGTCTTTAATTTGATTCTTTGAGTTTATAAGAACTGTGAAAGATCTGAAATTTTACCCCCTTTGCAAGCTAACAATTTGGCCTGCCATAGTCTCATGGTTGCTAAGTAGAAGGCATGAACCTCTTGGTTCAGAGACAAAGGACTATTAGTCACACTCACAACAGCAGCTGGAATATCAGCATTTCCTTGTACTCATTCCTCGAGTTCCATTTCCCATTTGGTGATGTGAAGAGGACAAAGTAACACTTGCACACACAGTGAGTTGCATTATGGAAGAGAAACCCTGAGCTTAGGGAACTCAGACCTTTTATAGTGGGGAGTAAGCCTGCTTGCCCTTTGTTTCAGAGTGAGACACTAGCTCTTCACTATACAAACATCCTTGAAAAAGTCCAGCAAAAAGATGCTCACTGCCACCCCTTACAAGACATGCAGAAACCTGAGATAGCAATGAAGAATTGTCGCCCATCAGAGATACCCCTGTATCCTTTTCAGCTCCGTGAGTTTATACCTTTACCTTAAGCTAGCCACACTGTGTTTATGTCACTAACACACAGTGTGACAGTAGGGATCCCCCTTTTTAATGGTCCCTCCCACTCTACTATGAAATCAGAGTGATACAGGTTTATTATAAAATAAATATTTGAACATACTTTTCAAATGAAAATTATTTGAAAGTATAAAAGTGTAAGATAAGCAATCCATTTAAAATTATATGTGGGATATTACCTGGATCTAAGTTTGGGATCAGTTTTCATTTCACAGCAGTTGACTAGACTCTTCATATTTCTTTTTTCATGGGGTGACAAAACAAAGCACATATTTTGGGTTATAGAAAATATATATATTTTTTTGCGGTACGCGGGCCTCTCACTGTTGCGGCCTCTCCCATGGCGGAGCACAGGCTCCGGACGCGCAGGCTCAGCGGCCATGGCTCACGGGCCCAGCCGCTCCGCGGCATGTGGGATCTTCCCAGACCGGGGCACGAACCCGTGTCCCCTTCATCGGCAGGCAGATTCTCAACCACTGCACCACCAGGGAAGCCCTAGAAAATATTTTTAGTGGTATCAACTGTAGTTCTCAACTGACCTGGGGTCTTATAGAAAGGAAACTATGAAACTGGTACTGGTGTTTGCTAGGATCCTCTGCCTTCTCCTTCTAATGGACCTCCATTTCTTATGTGTTCCTACTCATAAGACCTCACTCTAAGTTAACTGCTAACTGATCTCATTAATACATTATCTGTATAAAACATTTAAGACAAATACCCTACAAGGGAAAAGTACTTATATTGTAATATAAAATTCTATAGGAATGCAAAGTCTTTAGGAAGGAATCAAAAGAAGCACTAACAGTGGCATCATAAGAGACGTCAGGTGGCTAGTTAAGGATTAGAGAAAGCTAAGAATCATCTAAATCATACCATTTCAGATAGCTATTTTAAGGCCACCAGATAGGGTTTACCCCTAGGGGAAATAGGTCCTACTTCTGTTCCTGGTGATTAGACTTCTCTTTCTGGTGGACTATCCATGTCTATATTTCAAGCACCTAACACAGTGTCTGACACGTAAAAAGTGTTTAGTAAGCACTGTTTAAGAAATGAAGATAAGTCACTACAGGCAAACATACCGAAATAAAGTGGTAGTCAGCTCATCAAGGTCATGTGCTTACTCATCCAGTTTTCAGGAAACTGAACGAATTGACACAGGCAACAACTCACAAATAATCAAGATAATCATGCTTGAATTAATGTTCATGCAAATCATCGTCTAAAGGAAAACTTTGGCTAAAGAATTTACTTAAGGGAGATTTTCTTGCGCCCAGTTGAATCTCCTAGCAACGAATGAGAGTCCTTTTCCCTTCATTTGCATGTACATGTGTGCATGCTGTATTTGCAGGATGGGGAGAAGATGGGGGAAGTGGAGAGGACATCCAACCACCTCCATGGCTTCTCCCCTCTAAGGAAAGCTGTTTTCTCCATCAACGGCTGGTGGCAGACTTCTCCATATCCATTTGCCATGGAAAGGCGAGCGGCTGGAATGTAAAGCCCGGACTCAGTCTGAGAAAATAAACTCCCATCTAAGGACAGATGTGAGGTTTCCAGTCCTTAACTGCCCTGGAAACATCATTTCACCCTGTGTTTGCCTTTGTGTTTAGAAATGTGGAGGAATGTATACGTCAAACTGTTGCTTGCTGTGGGCATCTTTCCTCCTCTTCCCTGCTGAGACTAAGTATACGAGGTCAAAGAGACAGAGCTATGGGTAAGTTCAGGATTATTCTATAAAGTCATATAGATAATTCGTAAAAGCATCATTTTGTCTACATTGTGGATAAGAGTCAGTGTTCTCACTGTTGGGAAATGAAACTACAACTGCGAAAGGGGTAAGGCTGGAAAGAACCCTGTGGCATTGGATTGGAATTGGAGTTACCATTATGAACCCATAATTTTATATATAGAAATAGATATACATGGATTTGTAGCTATATCTGCTGAGAGGGCATAGCAGCAAAAACAATAAGTATACCTAATGGTCATATTTTGTTTTCTAAATATCATTCTTCACTAAAAGGAATAGGGTCCTTGAGAAATGTTTGATTCCAGGCTTGTGGCATGTAAAGTATAACATGAGCAGGGAATAGTGTATTGTGCTAAAAAAGAAGAAGTACTCGAAGAATGATGGAAGAACATCAGGAGGACATAGGATCCAGCTTGCAGGGGCTCCCACTAACCAAATCTGGGACAATTGTAGCACCAATATGAAAGAGAGAGAGAGAGAGAGAGAGACAAAGAGGGGAGGAGAGAGGGAGAGAAGGAGTGAGGAAAGGAGGAAGGGAGAGAGGGAGAGGAAATTAAAGTAAATGTGGCAAAACGTTAACATTTGGGAAATTTGGTGGAAGGGTATATGGAAATTTTTGGTATTATTTTTGCAATTTTTCTGTAAGTCTGAAACTATTTCAAAAGAAAAAGGTCAAACACATGTAAAAATAGTTGTAGGAGGAGATAAACGAAACAAGATTAGCAAAATATTGATAACTGTTGAAGTTGGATATTAGATACCTGGGAAGTCATTGTACTATTTTCTCTATTGTTATGTATGATTGAATCATTTCCATAATAAAAAGTGAAAAAAAAAAATGAAAAACACCCATGTGATTTTACTTTAAGACGGCCTCTCCTGTTTCTAATCCCACAGTTCCATGATATCCAGGCCCCTGTGCGTGACACATGATAGTAACATCAATTTGTTTTCTCTTTTCTGGTCTTGAGTTGTCCTACCCACTGTGGTCCACCCTCCCCACTACCAACCAGAGGAGTAGTCTTTCTGAAATATATCTTTTAATATTTTATCCCCCTCCCTCTAGCTCATAAATCTTTCACTCCCTTCCCATGCCAAGAGGAGAAACTCTGAGCTTTCATTTCTAAGCTCTCAAGGTCCTCTACAATTAGGTCCTGACCTACTTCTACAACCTCATCTTCCAAATTTCTCACATGAATATTCTTCTTCATTAAACACTGTTTTCCTTGTCTTGTCCCTAGGGCTCTTTGGACGGTCTTACCTCTGTACATGGCAAGTCTGAAAATATGTCCACAACTTTCTTTTTAAAAAAAAATCTTTACTCTCCATTTAGGATGGGGATAATGGGGGTTAGGGTTTTTTCAAAGGGATGGGCTATGACCATTCCCCACCAGAACTGGTTATTTATTTTGTGGGATTCTAGCCTGGGAATGGGCTCTTTGAGGCTGCTGGGATTCTGGGCAAAGGGTGGACTAGGTTTGCTGGAGGACATGTTTATTTTCTCATGAATTTTTTAGAGACTAAGTCATGTATTGGTCTATAGCGAGTCTGCAGGCAAGTTTCACTAACTCCAAAACATCCCATCTGTTCTTCCCCTATTCTCTTCGTCTTGACTCAAAATTTATCTGGTCTTCCCAGCTCTCTTCCAAGACTCTTAGACATATTCTTTCATTGGTTAGATTGGACATTGTTAGCATGTAAATTTGGGGAGTACCTTCTGTCCTCCCTTTACCTCACAGTCTGTGATACATTCTTTCTATCTTTAGCAACAATCTGAATGATAAAGTTTATTATTGACACAAAGACTTCTATTATAGTGATTTTCACATGTCTCAGAGCAAATGCTTGTATAAATAGTTGTTCAATTATTTACTCACTGATCTGCAGAAACCAGATCATTTTTTTTTTTTGTGGTACACGAGCCTCTCACTGTTGTGGCCTCTCCCGTTGCGGAGCACAGGCTCCGGACGCGCAGGCTCAGTGGCCATGGCTCACGGGCCCAGCCGCTCCGCAGCATGTGGGATCTTCCCAGACCGGGGCACGAACCCGTGTCCCCTGCATCGGCAGGCGGACTCTCAACCACTGCGCCACCAGGGAAGCCCGAAACCAGATCATTTATTCATAAATGTTCCAATCACATTGCCCTACTGCAAGAGAACTTAGAGACCCTGAAAGCAAGTAAGTGAAGGGAAACAGATAGAACCCTGAATAGGGGCTCACTTAATCTTTCTCCACATGTTTGACAACTTCTAACTGCCTGAACATCATGCTCTTTTCAGCATCTCAATATTTTCTTCCTATGCTAATTCCAAGCACCTTTACACTTCTATTATGGTTGGACTACTTTCAAAGTATGTGGATTCTACAACTTTGGATAACCGCAAACTCCTTCACTTCCCACTCCATGATACATTTGGCAGTCAAGCGTACACAACTGAAAACTGGTCAACCTCTTAACAAAACTATCACCCATGGTGCAGTCGTCTTTTCACAGCTCCTTGGAAGTCTTCTAAACTCTAATAATCATTTGTTTTGGATCCTTAGGGAACACTTAACCTATCATAAGAACAGATGATCTTTCTTGGTCCATTCCAGCCTCTGATAATACATCATCTTAGAATGTCCTAATAATAATAATAATCAGCATTTATATATGCTTATCATGTGCAAGACCCTATTCTAAATGCTCAACCTGCATGAATTCATTTAAGTCCATTTAAATTTTCTAGTCTTTCATCTGACTAGCCTCTGAGATAAACCTCCTCAGAAATATTTTGGGCAGTCCTATGACACTCATTTGCCAGAAATTCTAGCACAAGCTAGAATTGGAAATATAATGAGCCAAGTCTGTGGTTTGGTATGGCAGCCTTTGGCGACTAAAAAAAGAAAAAAATTAAAGAAATGCTATTTCTATTATAAAAACAATATTTTCTAAAGTTCCAAAGAGACAAACAATTATGAAACTCCCAACATATTTTGGTGGTTGGAAAGTAGAAAGTAGAAAATGGCTTTTAAAAAAATGGGCAAAATACATCTTGCAACCATATTACCAGTGGCTTTAAATGGAAAGGATGACAGGCCAACCTGGGTACAGGGCTAGCATTTCATCTCAAGAACTTTTTCAATTCTGTGGTCTCAAAACAGCTCCAGAAAAAGCATTCTCAGAACATGGTCTAATACTAAATAAATACTACACATTTTACGGTTTTGGATCTAGGGCCCAGGAAACACAAGATTAAACAATGGCAGAAGTATGGTGGGCTGGGAGCTCTGGATTCACTAGCTCTAAGCACATGAAGCCATAGCTCCCAGTGCCCACCATTAAAAGACAGGATTAATTGAATGCAGTCCTCTTAAACTGCTCTCCTGAGGCCTCTCTAGCCTCTTACGTTTCTCAGTCGATGAGGTCTTTGCCTTCCTTTTCTCCTTAAATTTCTAGGACCCCACATTGTCCTGGATCTTCCTCCTTTCTAACAGCTCTGAGCCTGTATCTACTTGCTCCACTTCTTCCACATCCCCAGGAATTAAGTTTGAGGCCTCTACTTTCTTAACACACGTATAAGTTCCAGGAAAGCATGGAAAGCTTCATTCACAATTTCTACTATCCCCTCTGTGCAAATGACTTTTAAGTCATCATTCCAACCCCCAATTCTCTGCTGAGTGCCAATCCTGTATACCTAACAGGGGTTAGACCTTTTCTCTTGGATTTCATGCAATCACTCCACATCATGATTAACAGGGTACCACGTCTTTTACCATGAACCAGGAATTATGCTAAGCACGTTCTTTAACTTCTCATTACTGTTTTTATTGCTATTAATGGATGCTTTGGCTACAGATTCCTATTTTACTTTTAAATATGAAAAAGTTGTGAAAAAATACGAAGTTACTTCAAACAGCTTTACCCTTTTCCACACATTACTTATGAATTAAAAATTCTTTATACATTGTCATTGATCATAAGTCTGGAATAAATATTAACTCATTTGCCTGATTTCGGTGGTATGAATTCTCTGAGCCCTGGTGACAGTCCTGCTGTTGCCATCTCTCAGAGAGCGGGGATTCTAGAAGTGGTTAAATGTAAAGGGGAAGTTTCTCCCCCAGAACTATGGCAGCAAAGGAGGTGGCACGTAGGAAACTGGATCTTTCTAGGGGTAGGGGTTACGGTACTATGGGGAAATGGGGGGATTTTTACATCTTCAGCTTCTCCAGGAATCATGAGGATGGGCTGGTCCTGGCCAGGAGTGTTTATCTCCTTGAGGGCAGCCAGGGTTAGCAGAGCCAGTGGCCTCTCCAGGCTGTGTCTAGTAATCACAACATGAAATTCTGTCCTGTTACTGAGGAGACTTGTTCACCTTGGCCCGTTCTGCTTCCCTCAGGTGGCTGTGGAATCCATGATCTTTACTGCAGGTACCTCCATAGAGGTGGGAAGCTAGTCTCACCCGCTATTTCTGTAGCTTCTCAGCTAGACACGAGCACCCAGGCTAATCCCTCCCCTGCTCCATTCAGCATGCTATGTGTCTCCATTTTTCCTTCCACCCAACAAGGTACCCTCAGCCTCAATGACCAAAACTTTTTCCTAACCAGTCTTCTTAACCTCAGCCTCCCCTCCCTTCTAAATGATTTTATGTACCAGAGTCAGATTAATTTCCTTTCTTCATTCCAATTCCCATCCCCAAAGTCCTTAGAGGCTCCCCATTAAGATAAAGCACAGATCCTTAGTCTGGCATCATTTGGAATATTTTCCAAATCGCTATCTCTACATTTTTAAACAGTTATTTTCCCACCTTTGTTTCAATCACACTGGTGAACTCAATGCTCCTAGATAAGCAATATTCCCCCTGATCCACTAGTACCTACCTCAGGTGCTAGTGGGATAAAAGAATGTCTATGAAAATACCCAGTTTGCTCTGTCATACTGAGCCCTGTTAAATGGGCAATGTCCTTGAACCTCATACCCTATAGATTGAAGGTAAA
This sequence comes from Lagenorhynchus albirostris, assembly GCF_949774975.1. Taxonomy (NCBI): domain Eukaryota; kingdom Metazoa; phylum Chordata; class Mammalia; order Artiodactyla; family Delphinidae; genus Lagenorhynchus; species Lagenorhynchus albirostris. Next base: position 82,855,552 of record NC_083095.1, read on the forward strand.
GCTCAGTTATTTAACAAGCCTTTAGGACAGCCATCCTCTTTGCACAACCATGTTGGGTCTCCCACCTCTGCTCTCGGGAGAGATGAGAGCTACTTAAACTGCCCTCCAGGCTTCCTCTTTGCCATTGTAACTGGTCTGTTCTAAGCGGTCATCTGTAGCATCAAATTCCCAAAGCTGTGCCCATCATGAGCAAGGACACAATTATTTCCTCAGACTTGAGTTTCTCCCACATTTGGTAAGTTTTATTCCAGTATTAAAAGTTCTCATTTGCACTTATGTTTTTGCAGACACTCTGTAGGACCTTTTGATGCAGACCCAGTGGCTATTAGATATCCTTCTAACCGAGGGCCGTTTCTATTTCCTCATCTTATTTCCTTAGTTGCCGGGCTCACGGCATGGATATACAGTCAGCCCCATCCTAAATCCTGGCTATTCAGCACTGGCCTCATCACTGCTATTGTCGTCCTTAAATGAATTTCCATCCAAATATGCTTCCAGAAGCAGTTATTCCCCTTAAAATAAATAAGGGACCAAATGAGAAGAAGAGATCACTGTATACTTCGCTCACTATGTTGAGCATCTCCCTTCTGTGGTTCATGATGGATTCCAAGACCTGACTATTTGATAGGGGTTTAGGGAAAAATCATGTACCATTACTTTTATTCATAGAAAATAGACGCCCCAGGCTGGTCGGGGATTATAAAGGCCTTTGTCAGAGCTCTGCTAGATGTAGCCTAAGGGGATCAATTTGCTTTCACTTCCAGTCCTATATAAATGTCTCTCAGCCTCTCTCAATAGCACTGTTTAGACATTAGGAATTGTAGGCAAGGCTGTGACTTCATAGGATATCAAAACTGGAAGGAATAATAAAATTTACCTGACCATGTATGGTATTATTGAGCTGTCAATTTCAATTTTTATGACTGATACTTCAGAGCAGGGAAACCAAGTCTGAGAATACCAATTCTGAGTACATATAAGTCTGCCCAGGAAGTGGACAAACATTTGCTTTTATTTTCTCCTTTGAGCCTAATTATCCTACCATGATCAGAGATGGGGAAACTAAGAGATTAGGTAAAATTTCCCCATAGAAACAACTCTAGTAAGTGATAGAGCCCAGATTTAGATCTGTTCTCTTTTTTACCAGCTCCTTGAAATGGAGACACATAGCATGCTGAATGGAGAAGGGGAGGGATTAGCCTGGGTGCTTAGCCTAGGACTGACTGTTTGGGGACTATGAAAGTCTAGCTTCCTTATCTCTAATCAAGACAAACTCTGAGGTGTGGCACCCTCTGAGCACCCCGTGGGGTCTAGAGGAGGCTGGGACTTTGCCTGAGATCACAGGCTCAGCCTCTACCCTGCAGTGCTGATGAGTGGCAGGGATGACACTGTCACACTGGTCTCTCCTTCCAAGTCCAGGGTTCTCCCCATCAAAGGGACTAACCACATCTGTTATTTCAAACTTCAAAACATACCTAAACAGTGACACAAATGTAAATGTCTGAGGCACTTTCCAAGTCTCTCCTGACACCTTTCCAGTCTCCTAATCTACAAATGGTTGGTTGGTTAAGCTGTCAAATCCCGGTGACACAGTGGCAGGCTGTAGGCTGTTTATTCTGTCACAGATTCTTGCCTCATTTACTCAACTCCCATGTATCACTGACATCACTTGGGGCAGACTGGGAAAAGAGAGGCTCTTGCTTGATGTTGCTTTTTTCACATAATGAGTTTTTCCCCCCGGCACAGCCTTACTTGGATGAGGCAGCAGGTAGTACAGGAGATGTGAGCCCTGGAGGGAAGAAAGCACCACCCAGGCTCCTCAGCAACATTGCAAGGGAGCGAAGAGGTGTTTTCAGTTCCTCTCGATAGTGCTTTTAGCAAATATCAATCTATTTCTCACACTCTCCCAGTCGTAAGCACTGCTAATTTCTCCCCAAATCAGTATGAAACTATGAATGATTGACAGCAGCTTTATGTGTATTTCTCCTAAATACCAAGGACTCCAGAATCAGAGAGGTTTGGGTTCAAATCCTTGAGGCACCATTTACTCATTGAGGGTCCTTAAGACTAAATTACCTCCACTCTAGAAAAAAGACAGGACCTACCTAACTGAGAGGTAAGAATGAAATAAGTGGCAAATATAGATTCTAATGGGCTCCAAACAGGTCCTGGCACAAAGGAGGCCTTCACATGTTAGTTCCTTCCACTCCCCATCTTTCTTTCTGTCCAAGAGTTATTTGCATAGTAATCGTAACCTTAAACAGCAAAAGGAAAGCTCTGAGGGTTGAGTTTCAGGAATCACTTATTAGTCAAGGACGCTATTGGGGGAGGGGTGGGCTCAATACTGCCACAGTCACACGACGTAGATATTTACTTCATTCACAGGTGAGACCAGCCAGGGTGTGACTGTCAGAGCTGAACCAGGCAGCCTGTGTCTTGGTCCTCATGGGTGGGTTGATTTATGTTCCCCTGAGACCCTGATGGTGAGAAGAAAGAGAACCAGGCTAATCTCTCTCCTCAGGTCCTCATAGTGATAGAAGGATCATATGAAACCCCAAAGCCTCAGACAACCAAGAGAAGATCAAGTTTTAGACACCCTTCCCAGTATGTGTGCATCTCCAGTTGACCACATAGTAAATGTGGCAGCCTCTCTCTCCCAGGCAAAGATTGTGAGCAGAAACAGAAGCAGGCAATCAGAACTCATAGTGAGTCACAGGCCATTTAACTTGTTTCTGGTTTTGACTTTCATGAACCGAGGGAAAAAGGAAGTTTTATTCTTTTCATTCTGTTCCATTACAATAACGACTCTGTGAAAACACTTTTAGAAGTTTCATTTGAAGTCTGGGGCACTTCCTGGACGATGAGGATCCAGATATGCTATGCTTGGTTTTCTAAAATAAACCCAGAATAGGATTAGTAGGTCACTAATTCTCAGGAGGTGATGCTCTGGCAGGTCAATAACTTGGAGAAGGAAGCAGGCATCACCGTCATGGATATTCTCTGAATCTAACATAACATAAAGAAGCTATGGGGGGACGGGGAGGGGGTGATTGAAAATAAATTCAAGTCAATGTGTGGAATCAATCAATGAAGAGGATGAAAGCAGCTTCAATAAAGTGCAGTGCTGAGTTAGAGGAATTGGTAATTACTTGTTAGTTACAATTCTCAACACAGACATCCTTTCCCAATTATCTATTTATGAATGGTTTTTTTTGTTTGTTTGTTTGGTTTTTTTTTGCGGTACGCGGGCCTCTCACTGTTGTGGCCTCTCCCGTTGCGGAGCACAGGCTCTGGACGCGCAGGCTCAGCAGCCACGGCTCACGGGCCCAGCCGCTCCTCGGCATGTGGGATCCTCCCGGACCGGGGCACGAACCCGTGTCCCCTGCATCGGCAGGCGGACTCTCAACCACTGCGCCACCAGGGAAGCCCTTAGGAATGTTTTTTGAGGTGACACAGATGAGAGGGTGAGAGAGCAAAGGTTGGAGAGGCAAGTGACCTTGAATTCCTTAATTAATTTCTTCTTCCTATAAGAAAAAGAGGACAAGGAGAAGTAGTTTTTCCTCTTCCAATTGTAGGTAAGTTCAATCTCATTCCTTATAGATAGCCTCAATCTAGGAGAAGAGTCCAAGAACATTTTGGTTCAGAAACATTTTGAAAATGTTCATTGGTGAGTTTGACATAGGTCTTTCTTGTGGACAATCTGGTCATGTACAACTTTATGTTTTTCCTAGTAGCTGTCAAAGAAATGTGGGATGAGTGAGGATTATCCTCTTAGTAAAAAAGGGAGTCTCAGATCAAAGTCTTCCATGTATATTTGTCATTTAGATATTTTTTAACTAATAAGGAGAAATGGTCATAAAACTCTTCTGGAGGCTTGCCTGCCCTAAAACAAAAAGGAACTCTGACACTTATGCATAAAAATTTCCTTTGAAGCAGATACATCAAGTTACTCAGAGTCAGCATCAGGTAATCAAAAATCCCAGTCCAGTGGCTACAACAAGGGCTATTTAGGGGCAGGTCTTGGACACCTAAAGAGGGGTTTGTGGGCCTCCCTAGATTCTTAGGCTCTCTTCAGGCAATGCCTGGAGGCTTTCTCAAAAGTTTTAGCCAATCCATATAGGTTCCATCTCACCAATGAGAAGCCTGGACTAATCATTCATCATTTTATCAAAGAGATAGTAACTCCTATGTTAAAAAAAATCTTATAAACACAAACATGCCAATAGGAAATCAGCAAAACTTTGTTAAAAAAGGGAAATTTATTGAGTAAATCAGGAAGCTAAGAAGTATACAAAATGAATTTAACCTCACTCATAATTATAGAGAGGCAAAGTAAAATAAGGTGCTATTTTGATCTATTATATCGGTAAATAACATTGTGTATATTTTGCCATGAGGAACTGAATTCACTAATACACTTGAATGGGATAGCAGTTGTTATAAACATTATGAAGTTTATCAATTTGTATTAAAGTATTATATACATTTTTTGACAAAAACATTCCACTTCCGGGCTTCCCTGGTGGCGCAGTGGTTGAGAGTCCGCCTGCCGATGCAGGAGGGGACACGGGTTCGTGCCCCGGTCCGGGAAGATCCCACATGCCACAGAGCGGCTTGGCCCGTGAGCCATGGCCGCTGAGCCTGCGCATCCGGAGCCTGTGCTCCGCAACGGGAGCGGCCACAACAGTGAGAGGCCCGTGTACCGCAAATAAATAAATAAATAAATAAATAAATAAATAAATAAATAAATAAAAGAGGCTGGATATGAGTGTAAACCTATTTCTAGTGAAAACTGAAAAACATGGAGAATAAAGCAAGTTAAAATCAGAGAAAAAAAGTGATGGAGAAATCCAAATTCACAGAGAAGAAAATCAGGCTCAGAGTCTAGAGAAAGACTTAGATGAACTCTTATACCTCAGCTCTGCAATTTACTAAATGCCAGATTGTGAGCAAGTTACTTGGCCTCTCTGGTCCTAAGTTTTCTCATCTAGAGGCAACGGTGTGAACCCAGTGTCGACTTAGCTGGGCTGGAGGCCTAGGCATGTATCCCCTTCTCTCTATGGAGAAGAATGTAATTTCAATGGACTCAAGTGGATTTCCTCATGTTGACACCCTGCTTAGACTAACTCCAGTTCCCTCCTATGTAAAAGGAGGGGGTTGAATTACATCATCTCTAAGCCCCACATGCTCCACCACTGATTTTGCTATCTGGAGCAAATTATTTAATTTCTCCAGAACTCAGTTCCTCAGTTATAAAATGGGAGAACTAGTTATCTATTTCATAGGGTTGTTATAAGGATAAGTTTGTGTTTGGAAAATGAAAGAATACTTGGCACGTAGAAACCAGTTCATAAAGGCTATTCGTATTACTATTAGCATTACTATTTTTATTATTATTAAATACTTCAGATTTATGGTGAATTGAGCCCTACATTATACTTTCAAGTATGGGCTTTAAAACCATTTTCAAAAACCCATTTATTATTTTCATCCTTTCTTAAAAAATAAAATCCTTACTCATTTAAAAGAAAGACCAAGAGGCACAAGATGTTGCTTAGAGTCTTAAAGAGTTGGATCCACGTCTCCAATTTTGTATCTAAAGCTGGGCTTTTAGCCAACTTCTTGGCTGGGAAGAGAACTGGACTCTATTTCCACGATATCAAAGCAAGAGGTTAGTTCAGCCAGTTTCATCAAACAACCAGCCAGTTCTGTGAAACAATGGTCCAACTGGGGGCTCATCCTTAGTGGAGCCAAGCTGCCTCTAGTGCCAGCACAAATAACCACTCAAAGAGAGGCTACATGTCCCGCTCAGAGAGCTGGGTGTCGAGTTCTAACTCATCAGAAGATTATGAAGGATTTTGATGTTGACTGCTTCCAGCTCTTAATAAAACCAGTTGAGATCTAAGCCACAGATTGGTGAAGACATTCCAGACATAAAGACCACAAAAAGGTCTGTGCAAATGAAGCTTTACTCTGAAGCACTTTTCTTCCCCACGCCCCCGCCCCCCTCCACAGCCCACACGGTGTGGTATTACTAATGTCTGTTTTCTTTAGATCCAGCCCTTTTCTCAAAGAAGGCGTGGGAACTTTAAGTCCATCTCTGTCACCATTTCTGGGTGTTCCTTTCAGTTATTTGCAGGAGAGGAGGGAAGAAAGGGAGGGCTGAATGGCACAGGCTGGACAAGTATGGCTCTCATGCAACTTCCTGTGTTCCCTCTGAAGAGAGTACAGCTATCTCTGTACTCTAGAGATAACCAGTCTGGTTCTTTACAAAATGACAGTGAACATTTTCATGGAACTCTGGTGAGAAAAAGAACAGTCCTTAGAGATGTGTGCATAGGCCATTGTAAACACTTCAGTGCATTCCCTATATCATATGGTCTCTCATTAAGGATTAACTATCGGTCCTGTATTAACAACTGATTTTTTAAATACATGCTTTTTAATGAAAGATTTCAGCCATACAGAAAATTACAGGAAATAGCATAATGAACATTCATATACCCACCACTTAGATTTCATATGTCAATATTTTGTCCCTGCTTTTGTTTTTAAAACTGTGAAGTAGTTCCACCACACTGAAAAGTACAAGGTAAAGATTTAGTGAGTAGCTTTGCAAATAAAAAGTAACGTGCTTAGAACAGTGTCTGGACCATAGCAAACTCTAAGTGAGCTACTATTTTTGTTGCTGTTACCCATACCAAGCTTTATCAGGTTTTAACATTTTGCCGTATTTGTCTCAGATTTTTTTTAAGAAATCAAAATACGAAGACACTCAAGACCCCCTATTTATCCCCCCTTGATATCTTTCCCTTCTTCCCTTTCTCACTCCCTCTCACTACCCTCTCAATGCTCTGCTTCCTCAGTCTCTCACTCCCACTCTTTGCAGAGAATACCACTGCCCTGAATTTTATGTTGATTTTCCCAATTTTTATACTTTGGCATCATATTGTCTGGATTACTGTATTCTCAAGCAATATTTAGTATAGTTTTCTTATTTATAATTATGTATGTATTGTATAAATTGCTTTGCACTCAACAGGTTTTTCAGGTTTATTTGTGTTGATGTATATAACTCGAGTTCATTCATGTTAACTTCTGTATAATATTTACTACATAAATATTTATTATCTATATTTTGATGATCATTGAGGTTGTTTCTAGTTTTTTTGTGCAATGAACAAATACAGGTTTTCTTGTATACATATGAAAGGGTTAATTTAAGGCAGTGCATAATACATACATGTACCATGTACAAACATACACTTAGTTGATACTGAAACCAGTTTCACAGACCAACCTTTTATTATTTTACTAATTTTTACTATTTACTCTTCATTCTATTTTATTTTGTTCCATTCCATTCCATTTTTGTCCATACCTGTCTGATCTATCCTATTCTGAAAAAAGCAAATGTGGGTTGTGATTCCCCAAACTGATTCTTCATTTCACTAATCAGTCTAAACGCATGATTTGAATTATACTGCTTTAGGTTTTTTATGTGAAGATGGAAATCCTGAGTGATATACCATAAGAATCTTCAACTTTACTAGTATCAGCTCCCGTGAAATACACCCCCCCCCCACCAAAAGAAAAAAACACCGTTGATCAAGGAAAGCTAAGTTTCTTAGGCCTACTGTATTCTGGAAGAACCACTATCATGGCAGAGTCATAATCATGCCCCCAAATGGAGAAATTAGAAGATGGTATTTGCATGGGTTTAGGACCTGGGCTAGGTGATTTTCACATATGTCTTGCATTGCAGGGGACTAATTTGGATTGGGCAGAGTTTGTGACATAGCAGCTTTGAATTGGTAGGTACCACGGGGCAAGTCTCTTGAAGTAAGCCTTGATGAGCAAGGTATTAGTCTTGATACATAAGTTACTTTTGTAGTTTCATGGTCTTAACTTCCAGGAGAAAATATTTCCTGGAGCAAGTAGCTAAGTATTTCTTAACAAAGAGACAGAAAACTATGCCTGTCAGACTTGTCTAATACAGGGACAGAATAGTATGTTTGGTACCAGTGTTGTTCAACACCAGGACAGGGAATTATGTTGAATTCAGTTCTCACTAGACAATATCAAATATTCTCCGAAGTAGATGTGTCCATTTACAGTCCCACCATAATTATATGAGTCCATCATTCCACATTTTCACCAAGATTTAGTATTGTCTAATTTTGGCTTAATTTTGCCAATCTAATAAATATGAAATGATGCCTCATTGTCATTTTATTTTATATTTCCTTGACTACCAGTGAGATTTAACATCTTTCCATGTGACTATTGGATTTATTCTTCTGTGAATATTCATATTATTTGTCCATTTTTCTATTGTCTTTGTAACTTTTCCTTACTGTCCTATTCCTATATATATTCTGGACAATAATATTTTGATGAGCACAGGCAATAAGCATTTCAAATATCTTCTCCCAGTCTGTGCCTTGTAATTTATCTTAATATTTGATGTGTTTTGTTAAACAGATTTTTAAAATTAAATGTAGGAAAATTAATCAATAATTTTTGGGCTTTTGGTTTATTCTTCAAGATACTCTTAGAATTTTTTCCTTTATTTTTGCTTAGATATTTAAATTTTTTTCATTTTATATTTAGATCTTTAAACTGTCTCAAATTTATTTTTCTGTGCAGCAAGAGGATATTTTAGTCAAGTAGTGCCACAGTAATACTTCTTTTTAAAAATCCACAAATCAGTGGATTACAGCAAAAAACAATTATTTACATATCATACATTGTTGGGTTCATTATAGTTTGGCTAATCTTGGCTAGGCTTAGCTGGGTTTGGTTCCAGACTGTGAGTTCAGGTCAAGCTTGCCTCACACACGTTACATTATTCTGGGACCAGTAGGCTATCCAGGGCAATGACAAAAGTGAAAAAGCAAGCCCAACCTCACTAGAACATTTCTAGTCCCTGATCACTTGACATCTGCTAACATCCAAACGGTCAAAGCAAGACACATGGCCAAGGTCGGAATCAGTGGGATGGGGGATATACTCTGCCTCTAGCAGGAAGAACTGCAAAGTCCTATGACAATGGGTTTAGACTCAGGGGTAGGGTGAAAAATTGGCAATAATAATGAAACCTACCACAGGCTACCCTCTTGGTTACAATTATTACATTTCTCCCACACACAAACTTCACTCAGCCCTTCACTGTTACACCCCAAAAGATTCATCCAATCAAGGCATCAGGCTCTAAACCCAGGATCTTATTACCTATGTCACATCTGGTTGTAACTCTAGAACTAAAAGGACAAGTTATCTGCCTCCCACACACCCCAAATACAGTGATGAATCAGAGACAGGATAACTGCAACAAACTCTCCCATTCAAAGAAAGAAAAGAAGTGGAGACACATAGCAGTCAACGGTCCATAGCCATTTGAATCCTACGGGCAAATGTTGCCAGTTTCCTTTTCCTTAAGGCTAGGGAATGTATCTAGATTAGGTTCCAGTTTAAAATCCTGGGAATGGCTCCCGAGTCCATTTTTTTCCCCCTATGGTGCTTGGCTGTGCTGTCTCCTGTCTTTTTCCGCTATCTTCTTTGATCACTTCCGCAGAGGGCATTGGAGAATATTTCATTCTTGGCAACTGAGCGGCTGTATCAGCTTGCTTCCGGCCTGTAGAATGTTGGGGCCCATGGGTATCTTTTCACATCTCAATTAGTCTCAGTCTTTTTTACTCAAGGCTGATGACATTTTTGCCAAAGCAACTCTCTCATAAAATCTTATGGTTCTCTATGTGTTTTCTTCTAGTCAGTCTCATGTGCTAAAAGCCATAACCACAGTTCCTTTTGAGACTTGCTTCTCTCTATCTAGACTAAATTACAGAGAGCGTGGGCACATCAGGCTTCTGTGGGACCATGCTCTTAATATTTCTAGAACAGCTATTGTCTGGTAGAGAAGAATTTTGTCACAGGTCTTAACAAAGTGTCTAGTAGCCAAAATTTTACTATGCCTTTTACCTTGAAACCATGTTGTTTTTTAAACCAGTCTATTGTTACCATTACCCACATAATTTATCAATTTCTATCCTGTTGTGTTTTGTATCATGTGGTTCCTCTAGTGTCACTTTTATTCTTGTTTAAGTTTATCCTTTAATAGTACTTTTAGTGAGGGCTATGGATGATAAACTCTTGGCTTCGTACAAATGAAAATGTCTTTATTTTGATGTCATTATTTTGCCTCTGTTCTTAAATGATAGTTCATTTCTATATATTGATACAATTCTAGATTGACAGTTATTTTCCTTCTGCATTTTGAAGCTATTATCCTATTGTACTTTGGCTTCTATCATTGTCAATAAAGAAATCTGTTTTACATGCAAAGGTTATCCCTTTATAAGTAATCTGCCTTTTCCTCTCTAGTAACTTTTAAGGGTCCCTCTCTCTACCCTTGTTATTCTGCAGTTTCACAGTAATGTACCTCAATGTGGATCTATTTTATACATCTTGGTACTTAGAGTATACTCTCAATCTAAAGATTCATATTTCTCTTTAATTCTGAAAAAAACTTCAGCTTTTACCTCTTCAAATATTACTTCACTTCCATTTATTTTATTAATTTCTTTTAGAAGATCTATTAGATGTATGCTTGAGCTTCATATATTCTTCATCTTTTTTTCCCCTCATCTTCATTCTTAGGGATGTCCTCAGTACTAACTTATTCTATGTATACAGTCTGGAGTTTAACCAGTTATTTGAGTGCTTTTAAATCAATGGCTGTACTTTTTCATCCCAAGATTTCTAATTAGTTCTTCTTACACTCACCTTGTTTAATTTGTTTCTTTTCTTTTTTTTTTTTTTAATTTATATATTTTTTGCAGTACGCGGGCCTCTCACTGTTGTGGCCTCTCCCGTTGCGGAGCACAGGCTCCGGACGCGCAGGCTCAGCGGCCATGGCTCCTGGGCCCAGCCGCTCCGCGGCATGTGGGATCTTCTCGGACCGGGACACGAACCCGTGTCCCCTGCATCAGCAGGCGGACTCTCAACCACTGCACCACCAGGGAAGTCCTTCTGTTTCTTTTTAACTCAAACTTTTGCTCATTTTAAAAGGAAATACTTCTTTCACCTAAAATGCAGAGCACACTATATCCTTATTTTAAAGTCTTTGTCAAATTCTTACATAAAATTAATTTCAACCAAAGTGAATTAATATGGTTTTGATGGTTAATTTTGTTTGTTGGTTTTTTTTAACACTGGGTTCCTTAATGTTTTAGAATTTTGCTGTTAGTTTAAATTTGAAAGGGAATTTGTGTATATGTCTTTTTATTTTCTATCTTTTGGCTAAACTCCAGAGTAGATACAGAGAATAAGTTATTACTGAGGACATGACTACCCCTATTTAGAGAGTCTACAGTTGCCTCTGCTCATCCCATGGGCTTGCCATAAGGGCACTGGAGCCCCTGTGAGTGTATCTCCATGGTGTGGACTGTGAGGATACCTCAGATCCAGTCACTAAGCAGTGGACACCTATTTCAGTCTCAGTATTGTTGGACTCTGTCCATATCTTCCAGCAGTGATGGCCTACAGCTTGCTATAAGTTGTAGACTCAAGTCGGTCTAATATTTTTTCCACCTTCTTTTATGAGGGCAGGGTGGTTTCAGCAGCTTAGCTTCAGTGCTCCCTTGTCCCACATGGAACAATTTTAGTCCTCTGAAGCCTACAGAAGCTGAGTTCCTACTATCACTGCTTGTTTCTGTACTCAAAGGCTAGCATGTGTGTGGCTTCAGTCGTGCTCATGGCTTTGTATTTCAGTTCTGTTCCTGGTCCCCAGAGAAGCCTTTCTTGTTTCTGAGTCTGTCTATATTGTTTTGGTTTACTATTTTGCATATATTATTGCTGTGTGTTTGGAGGGGAAAGGAAATATTATGCTTTAAATTCAAAGCAGAAAATCTGACCAGAGGTTCATAACATTTGGTTTTTATGGGAAAATTATAGTATTTAATTTATTTTTAAAAATTCAATTGTCTTTGTTAAAGGCTGCAAACTGTCTAACTTGTCTGAATATGGTTTTGGGGAAATTTTTTTTAAAAAAGACAAAAGGAAAACAAAAACAAGTTGAGAATATGTAGAGCAGTAAGTTTGCAACTGGCAGTAAAAGTAATCTGATAACTTGTGTGTTTAATATTTTCTCTAGGACATTGAGGTCTATTCACAGGTGCACTCCAGGAAATCCTATTATCTCTGGAGCCTGCCAGTTGGAACATTAACATGATAAACACGATAACATAACATCTACTGTTTTTCCTTAGTTGCCTGTCTTTGAAGGATCTAGAACACTGTATGGGAAGATAATTGTTTATTCCTCCAGCATATAGATGGAATGGCTTAACTCTGTTCCATATTCTAAGAATTCTTTAATAGGGTTTCACACCCTCCAGCTGTGTATCTGATGTCCTACTCTTATTAGTTTGGTCAGTGTGCGTGCCCTGGGTGAGTTTTGGGCCCTGAACTGAACTAGATGTGTTGTCCTTGAATCATTGCTAGAATAAGGGTCAAAAACACTGTATACAAATATGACAATACCATGAATTTAATGTATGTAACAACTTTTGGCTATATCAAGGATCTTCACTCCATAAATATTCTGTTCTGTTTCCTTTTTCCCTTTCACTGCTGTCTTCCCACCTTCTCTTTTTAGACTTTGATCACTTGATTGTCTACTAACTGCAAAGAAAAACCATTATCTATCCCCTGAACTATTACAAAATCCCCATAAGTAGTCTGCCTACTTAAATTCTTATCTCTGTCAATTTATTTCCTCAAAAGAAACTAGAATGATTTCTTAATAAAAACAGCTTTAAAAGTAAAGTGATATATGCAAATGATTAAAAATGAAACAGTACCAACAGATATACAATTAAAGCCAATATTCTCCAGGCCCACTTCTCCCCTCTCTCAGTACAGGAATGATTTCTATTTTCAGTGCTTATGTTGGTTATCTTATATTGGTTATATTGGTGCTTATATTGGTTATCTCAATGATGCTAAATATAGTGCTTTGTCAGAATATAAAATTATTGACTAGGAATTGTCACTTTACTATTGACATTCTTGACCCGACTGATGAAGATGAAACCACCTTCCTGTCTCATCTTCTTTCATTCTAGTTACATCACAAGTCTCAGTTCTACCTTTGACTGCCTCTGCTACTTCAAACAACATTCTTAAATCATTACTTCTTTATCTGCTCACTATAGACCAGAACTGTCCAATAGAACTTTCTGTGATAATAGAAATGTTCATATCTATTCTGTTCACCATTGTAGCCACTACTCATGGGTGGATTCTGAGCACTTGGAATATGGCTACTGCAACCAAGGAAAAACAGAATTTTAAATTGTATTTAATTTTAAATAAGGTAAAATTGAACAGCCATATGGTAACTGTACTGAAAAGGGAAGCTACAGATAATATTTTTTAAATAACTACAGTTTTGTAGGATCAGGATATTAACCCTCATCTCTTTTTTAAAAAATTAATTAATTAATTAATTAATTAATTTTTGGCTGTGCTGGGTCTTCGTTGCTGTGCACGGGCTTTCTATAGTTGTGTTGAGCAGGGGCTACTCTGCTGCGGTGCATGGGCTTCTCATTGCAGTGGCTTCTCTTGCTGTGGAGCACAGGCTCTAGGCGCGCAGGCTTCAGTAGTTGTGGCACATGGGCTCAGTAGTTGTGGCCCATGGGTTCTAGAGCACAGGCTCAGTAGTTGTGGCACACGGGCTTAGTTGCTCTGTGGCATGTGGGATCTTCCCGGACCACAGCTTGAACTGTGTGCCCTGCATTGACAGGTGGATTCTTAACCACTGCACCACCAGGGAAGTCCCTAGCCCTCATTTCTTTTCACCTCCCATCCTGCTTCCATCTCACAACCTCAGTTATCTGTAGCTTTATATTTATGTTGCCAAAATCCGTAATATTGACAAGTTATTTGTAAGTATAGTTAAGTCTTCCACGAGATATCTAAGGTGAATCCTAATGCTGAAAATCTAACTATTATATTTACATTACTGTGATTCAGCTTCCTTCATAGATCTCTTCACAATGTTATTTTTGTTGTTGTTGATTTGTTTCTTGTCAGTCTCTTTTGCTGAACTATAACTCTGATGAAGGAGTGACTCTTGCCTATCTTGTTAAATATCATAATTCCAGAACATAACAATGTAACTGACAGAGAATCTAATATATATCTCATAGATATTGAGTGGATGGTCACATTTTATTCATCATTGTTCAGGTATTTTGTCATCCTCTAACAGAAAAGAAGATCAGCAAATGCTCCTTGAAGGGATAAGTATTGATAAACAACATTTTCATTGTCATTTGGGGCCATTATTACCTCATGAAACATTTTAATTCTTTTCTTCTCCATACTTAATCTATGACGATGTTTCCAAACCTTCTTTGATTTGAAAGTTCCTCTATTAGTAACATATACTAATAAAATAATCTAAAGAATTCAAAAATCATGTTGTTACTTTTGTATGGTACATGGTGATGTGACTTTAAATAAGTACATTTTATTTTTATCAGTAGACCATTAACTATATCATAAAGCTCATTTTAATAACTGCTAGTGATAGACATAAGATTGTTTAACTTAAACAAGTGATACATATTCTTTAAATCACTTATGTAAGATAAAATATGATTTGATAGTATATGTTTTAAAAAATAACATATAATAAATTATTTGAATTTGGGCCAAATGTACTCAAATATAAATTGAAATTTGGGGGGGTCATTTAAGAAGATGGCATAGGAAGAGGCTGAACCTACCTCTTCCCACAGATACAACAAATATACAACTACATACAGATCAATTCCCTCTGAAAAGAACCTAAGAACTAGCTGAAACACATGCTCTATACCAAGAAATAAAAAGGACCATATAAAGATGGGTCAGAGAGGAAGAGAAACACTCTTGCCAAAAATCTCACCTGGTAGGGCAACACACGATAGGGCAGGATCTCGACAGACAGGTGCTTCCGCCAGAGGAGTGAGGGGTTGGTGCTCCATGTCAGGCCCCTTGGCCCCTGGGATCTACATCTGAAGAGAGGAGCTCCCAAAACATCTGGCTTAGAAAACCAACGGGGCTGATGTTCAAGTGTCCCAAAGTGCTACAGGAAACTTCTTAAGGGGCTCATGTGTGGTCTCAGTTGCCCCAAGACCCAGTAAAATAACGGATATTTGAAAAATGCCAAGACTATAGGCAAAGAAGAGTCATTTGAGAATCTAAGAGCATCAGCTGGAGGGGAGGTGACAGAAATGCTCCCTGGAGACAAAGGCCCTGGCAGATGCCATTGTTGCACTCCTTACCTGACCTACTAGCAGAGGCAGGTGAGCCTGGACGTGGGGGCAAGCAATCCTTGAATGTGAGTTATCACGGTATTCTCCCACCCCCAGCTAAAGCCTACACAAGGATACAGGCAAGGCACTCTAATGGTGCATTGCTGAAGCTCATGGGCACACACAGTCAAATCACTGTTCAGTGGCTTTCCTGAAGCAAGTGAGAAAGCTCTGTTCCCTATGCTCTCCAGATGCCTAGCTATAGCCAGCAGCCCTGTACAATCCATACAAGGGACACCTGTTTATCACCTGGACATTATGGCCAAGGCAGCTGGTGTTCCTGAGCTCCACAGGATGATAACAATTGGAAAGACAGTTCTTGGCAGGCCACCACCTCCAGGCACTGAAACAACACCCCAGTCTTCCTGTGAAAATGGCCTATTCCTTAACCTGGATCTGCACTCTGTGGGACAGGCTTCAGGTTTCCCCCACATCTAGAGGCTAAGGAGGTGTTACTGGGGAATGTAAGCAAGGAGACACCATTTTAGTACACCTCCTTGGCCTTGCTACAGATTGACAAGACTCCCTGGAAAGGAATCCCAAGTTTTACAACTGTCACCAAGAGGACAACTCTGGGTCTCCTGATTTTGAGGCCAGTAGGGATTACAGTTGCAGCCCTATAGGACTGTATATACCTACATGCTTTAAAAGCTCTTGCCTAAGGGTCTTGCATCCAATCAGCCTGAAACTAGGTGCTAAATCAGATTCCTCTCCTTGGAACACTGATGGGCCTTGGCACACCCTCAACAACAGGAGCATATCAAAAATAAATCAGGCAATATAGACAACCACAAAGATTCTAGAGACCACCAAGAGCTAGGCAGGGCTGAATAAGAAGGATCATCACCTACAGTGGCATTCTTTAAAGAACAAGAGAGGTAGCAGTTTTGCCTAATACATAGAAACAAACACAGAGAGCCAAGCAAAATGAGGAGATGAAGAAATACGTTCCAAGTGAAAGAACAAGACAAACCTCAGAAACACACTTTAATGATATAAAACTAATAAGCTGCCTGATAAAGAATTCAAAGTAATGTTCACAAAGATGCTCACTGAACTTGGAGAAGAATGGAGGGACATAGTAAGAACTTCAACAAAGAGTTAGAAAATATAAAAAAGAACCAATCAGAGCTGAAGAATACAATAACTGAAATGAAAAATACACTAGAGAAAATCAATAGCAGATTAGATGATACAGAAGAATGAATCAGTAATCTGGAAGATAGGGTAGTGGAAATCACCCAATTAGAACAGAAAAATAAAATTTCATTTGAAAAATATTTAAATGAGGATAGTTTAAGGGACCTCTGAAATAGCATCAGGTGTACTAATATTCACATTGTAGTTTCTGCTGCAAAACGAAGCAAAGTGAGAGTTTATTCTGAGTACTAGAGGATGGAAAACAATACATTTGCCAAATTCTCTACCATGCACCTATGAAGCTTTTTTTTTTTTACTGTCTTTGTGGAGAGAAGTGTTAGAGGTTATTGGGCCGTCCCCACTCTTTGGCTCCTACCTCACAGGACTGGGACACCATGTGGCAGCAGTTACCCCACCTACCAAGTATAGTCATTCTAATTATGCATTAAGTGATTGAGAACTGACTTTCTCCAGGACTCCAGTTACTAACCGGAATCTACTACCCAGAGTAGAACCCCAACTCCAACAGAGAGGCCAAGATTATGCTTTTGATTTCTGGTTGTCAATGTCAACTCAAATTCTAACCTTCATGAGGGGCAGAGTCAAGATGGCAGAGTAGGAGGACTCAGAGTTCGCAACTCCTCACAACTAGGGCACCTACTAGGTGCTGGTGGGGTACCTTGGACACCTAAGAGGATGGGAAGAACCCCCGAGTGACAGGATCTTGGTTCACTGGTCAGGGGGTGGGACTGAGACCTTGTGGTGGGAGTGCCGAGTCCAAACCCCTGGACTAGCAGAGAACTTCAGACCCCAGGCAATATTAATCAGAGTGAGCTCTCCTGGAGGTGCTTATCTCGACACCAAGACCCAGCTCAACCCAACGGCCTGCAAACTCCAGTGCTGGAAGCCTCAGGCCAAACAACCAGTAAGACAGGAACACAGCCCAACCCACCAAAAAAATGAGATGACAAAAAAATAGGTTATAGATGAAGGAGCAAGATAAAAACCTACAAGACCAAATAAATGAAGAGGAAATAGGCAACCTAGGTGAAAAAGAACTCAGAGTAATGATAGTAAAGATGATCCAAAATCTCAGAAATACAATGGGGACATGGATCGAGAAAATACAAGAAATGTTTAACAAAGACCTAGAAGACCTAAAGAACAAACAAACAGTGATGAACGACACAAAAACCGAAATGAAAAATACACTAAAGGAATCGACAGCAGAATAACTGAGGCAGAAGAACAAATAAGTGAGCTGGAAGACAGAATGGTGGAAATAACGGCCAAGGAACAGAAAAAAGAAAAAAGAATGAAAAGAATTGAGGACAGTCTCAGAGACCTCTGGGACATTAAGCACACCAACATTTGAATTACAGAGGTCCCGGAAGAAGAAGAGAAAGAGAAAGGGTATGAGAAAATATTTGAAGAGTTCATAGTCAAAAACTTCCCTAACATGGGAAAGGAAATAGCCACCCAAGTCCAGGAAGCACAGAGAGTGCTTCCATACAGGATAAACACTAGGAGAAACATACCAAGACACTACTAATCAAACTAACAAAAATTAAATTCAAACGAAAGAAGTTAAATCTGCAAGGGAAAAGCAACAAATAACATACAAGGGAATCCTCATAAGATTATCAGCTGATTTTTCAGCAGAAACTCTGCAGGCCAGAAGGGAGTGGCAGGATATATTTAAAGTGATGAAAGGGAAAAACCTACAACCAAGATTACTCTACCTGGTAAGAATCTCATTCAGATTCAACAGAGAAATCAAAGCTTCACAGACAAGCAAAAGCTAAGAGAATTCAGCATCACCACACCAGCTCTACAACCAATGCTAAAGGAACGTCTCTAGGAAACACAAGAGACAAAAAAGACCCACAAAAACAACCCCCAAACAATTAACAAAATGGTAATAGGAATATACATATCAATAATTACCTTGAATGTAAATGGATTAAATGCTCCAACCAAAAGACACATACTGGCTGAATGGATACAAACACAATACCCATATATATGCTGTCTATGAGAGACCCACTTCAGACCTAGGGACACATACAGACTGAAAGTGAGGGGATGGAAAAAGATATTCCATGCAAATGGACATCAAAAGAAAGCTGGAGTAGCAATACTCATATCAGATAAAATAGACTTTAAAATAAAGACTGTTACAAGAGATAAGGAAGGACACTACATAATGATCAAGGGATCGATCCAAGAAGAAGATATAACAATTATAAATCTTTATGTACCCAACATAGGAGCACCTCAATACATAACACAAATGCTAACAGCCATAAAAGGGGAGATCAACAGTAACACAATAATAGTGGGGGGATTTAACACCCACTTTCACCAATGGACAGATCATCCAGACAGAAAATAAATAATGAAAGATAAGTTTTAAATGACACAATAGACCACATAGACTTAACTGATACTTATAGGATAGTAAACCTGAAAGCAGCAGAATACACTTTCTTCTCAAATGCACATGGAACATTCTCCAAGATAGATAAAATCTTGGGTCACAAGTCAAACCTCAGAAAATTTAAGAAAATTGAAGTTGTATCAAGCATCTTTTCTGACCACATTGTAGGGGTCCCAGAAGAGAAGAAAGGTGCAGAAAACTTATTTGAAGAAATAATGGCTGAAAACTTCTCTAATCTGGGGAAGGAAACAGACATCCAGGTCCAGGAAGCACACAGAGTCCCAAATAAGATAAAACCAAAGAGATCTACATCAAGACACATTATGATTAAAGTGTCAGAAGTTAAAGATAAAAATTGAATTTTAGGGGCTTCCCTGGTGGCGCAGTGTTTGAGAGTCCGCCTGCCAATGCAGGGGACACGGGTTCGTGCCCCGGTCCGGGAAGATCCCACATGCCGCAGAGCGGCAGGGCCCGTGAGCCATGGCTGCTGAGCCTGCGCGTCCGGAGCCTGTGCTCCACAGCAGGAGAGGCCACAACAGTGAGAGGCCCACGTACCACAAAAAAACAAAAAAATTGAATTTTAAAAGCAGCAAGAGAATAAACAAGTAGTTACATAAGGGAACCTCCATAAGATTATCAATGGATTTTCCAGCGTAAATTTTGCAGGTCAGAAGGGAGTGACATGATATATCCAAAGTGCTGAAAGAAAAAAACTTAAAAACAAAAATACTCTATCTGGCAAGGTTATCATTCAGAATTGAAGGAGAGATAAAGAGTTTCCCAGAAAAGCAAAAACTAAAGGAGTTTATCACCACTAAAGCACTGTAAGAAATGTTAAAGAGACTTCTCTAAGTGGAAAAGAACAGGCCATAATTAGATATAAGAAAATATATGAAAGAAAAATATCTCACCAGTAATGGCAAACATATACGAAAAGTATTGGATCAACCGCTCATAAAACTAATATGAAGTTAAAGGATAAAAGTAGTAAAAGCAGGGCTTCCCTGGTGGCGCAGTGGTTGAGAGTCTGCCTGCTGATGCAGGGGACACGGGTTCGTGCCCTGGTCCGGGAGGATCCCACATGCCACGGAGCGGCTAAGCCCATGAGCCATGGCCACTGAGCCTGCACGTCCGGAGCCTGTGCTCCGCAACGGGAGAGGTCACAACAGTGAGAGGCCCGCATACCACACACACAAACAAAAAAGTAGTAAAAGCAACTATAACTATAATAAGTAGTTAAGGAATACACAAAATAAAAAGATGTTAATTATGATGTAAAAAATAAAACATGGAAGAGGGAGTGGTAATGTAGTGCTTTAGAATGTGTTCAAGTGACTATCAACTTAAAATAGACTGCTTTATATATTGCTTGTTATACATGAACCTCATGTTAACTACAAATCAAAAACCTATAATAGATACACAAAAAAATAAAGTCAAAGAAATCCAAATATAACACTAAAGAAAATCATCAAAACACAAGCGAAGAGAACAAGAGAGGAATGAAGGAACAGACAAAAACTACAAAAACAACCAGAAAACAATCAACAAAATGGCAATAAGTGCATACTTATCAATAATTACTTTAAATGTAAATGAACTAAATGCTCCAGTAAAAGACATAGGGTGGTTGAATGGATTAAAAACAAGACCTATCTATATGCTGCCTGCAAAAGACCCACTTTGGATCTAAAGACATGCAGACTGAAAGTGAAGGAATGGAAAAAGATATCCAGGCAAATGGAAATGAAAAGAAAGCTGGGGTAACAATATTTAATCAGATAAAATAGATTTTAAAACAAATACTGTACAAAAGACAAAGAAGTGTATTACAAAATGATAAACAGATCAATACAAGAAGAGGATATTACTCATTAACATATATGCACCAAATACATGAGCACCTAAATATATAAAGCAAACATAAACAGACATAAAGGGTAAAACTGACGACAATCAAATAAGAATAGGGGACTTTAACACCCACTTACATCAATGGACAGATCATCCAAACAGAAAATCTATTGAAACAGTGGTCTTAAATGACATATTAGATCATGTGAACTTAATAGATATTTACAGGATATCCCATCCAAAAATAGCAGAATACACAGTCTTTTCAAGTGCACATGGAACGTTCTCCAGTTTAGATCATATGATAGGCCACAAAACAAGTCTCAAATTTAAGAGAAGAGAAATTGTATCAAGCAATTTTTCCTGACCACAAAGGTATGAAACTATAAATCAATTACAGGAAGAAAAATGGGAAAATCACAAACACAGGAGACTAAACAACATGCTAATAAAAAACCAATGAGTCAATGAACAAATGAAAGAGGAAATCAGAAAATACCTTGAGACATATGAAAATGGAAGCAAAGCTTTCCAAAGTCCATGGGATATATCAAAAGCAGTTCTAAGAGGGAATTTTACAGCAATATAGGCCTACTTCAAGAAACAAGAAAAATCTCAAAGAAACAACCTAACCTACCATCTAAAGGAATTAGAAAAAACAAAGCCCAAAGTCAGCAGAACAAATAAAATAATAAAGATCAGAGAGAAAATAAATAATATAGAGACACCCTTCCAAAATAGATCAATGAAACCAAGAGCTGGAATTTGAAAAGATAAACAAAATTGATAACCATTTAGCCAGGCTCATCATGAAGAAAAGAGAGAGGACCCAAATAAACAAAATAAGAAATGAAAGAAAAAATGACAACCAATATCACAGAGATTAAAAAAACTATAAGAGAATACTATGAATAGTTATATGCCAACAAAATGGACAACCTAGAAAAACTGGACAAATTTTTAGAAACATATGACCTTCCAAGACAGAAACAGATAAAAACTTTCATCAAAGTGGGTATAGGGGGAACATATCTCAACATAATAAAGGCCATCTATGACAAATCCACAGCTAACATCATATTCAGTGGTAAAAGGCTGAAAGCCTTTCCTCTAAATTCAGGAACAAGACAAGGATGCCCACTCTCACCACTTCTATTTAACATAGCATTGCAAGTCCTGGCCACAGTATGGAGGTTCCTAAAAAAACTAAATATAGAACTACCATACGATCCAGCAATCCCACTTATGGGTAATTGTCCAAAGAAAACAAAGACACTAATTTGAAAAGATACAATCACTCCAATATTCATAGTAGCATTATTTACAAAAGCTAAGATATAGAAGCAACCTAAGTGTTCATCAACAGATGAATGGATAAAGTAGATGTGGTATACATATACAATGGAATATTACTCAGCCATAAAAAAGGATGAAATTCTGCCATTTGCAATAATGTGGATGGACCTAGAAGGTATTATGTTCAGTGAAATAAGTCAGACAGAGAAAGACATATACTCTATGTAATCATTTATATGTGGAATCTAAAAAATAAAACAAATGAAGGTATATAACAAAACAGAAACAGACTCACAAATATACAGAACAAACTAGTGGCTACTAGTGGAGAGAGGGAACATGGGAGGAGCAATGCAGAGGTAAGGGATTAAGAGATACAAACTACTATGTATAAAAAAATAAGCAACAAGGATATATTGTACACCACAGGGAAATACAGCCATCATTTTGTAATAACTTTAAATGGAGTATAATCTATTAAAATATTAAATCACTATATTGTACACCTGAAATTAATACAGTATTGTAAATCAACTATACTTCAATTAAAAAAAACAATAGTACAAAATAGAGGAGAGAAGCAAAATATGCAAATGACCAATAAACACATGAAAATATGGTCAACATCATTACTCAATAGTGTGATGTAAATTAAAACCACTATGAGATAGCACTACACACCTACTGGACGGTCTAAATTTTAAAATTTACCAATACCAAGTGCTGGCCAGGATAGAACAATTATAACTATCATACAGTGATTTGGGCAATATAAATTAAACTATTACCTAATCACTTAAATTAATAGCAATCACTATAAAATAAACAGAAATAAAATAGACAATTATTTTGGAAAATAGTTTGTTTCTTACAAAGTTAAGCATACATTTATAATGTGATTTAGACACGGTGGACAAACTTTGAAAACCCTGTTTTAGATAGTGTGGTTAAATATGTGACATAATTTTGTCCTTATAATAAAGTCTACATTTCCTAAAATCATGTGGTAATGTTGCCTTTGAAACTGACATGTAATGAGTTCCTCTGGAAGGTTAATAGCAAAATTCCTTTATGTTTGGTCCATGATGGGCTTTTCCACTCTATTAAGAATAA
The DNA here is from genome assembly GCF_949774975.1 of Lagenorhynchus albirostris. Taxonomy (NCBI): domain Eukaryota; kingdom Metazoa; phylum Chordata; class Mammalia; order Artiodactyla; family Delphinidae; genus Lagenorhynchus; species Lagenorhynchus albirostris. Next base: position 82,878,760 of record NC_083095.1, read on the forward strand.
ACAACATCAGAGCAAAAATTTTTTTTAGGAATGGGTGGGATGGTGAGGATAAGTGACAATAATAATGATGATTCTTTGACAGATGAGCACCCTTCAGTTTAAAACGTCATGAAAAATTTGTAACAATATTGTCGAATCAAAGCTACCTTCAAGGTCCAGCCCAGACATAGCAATAGCCATGAAATTCATATTTGGTCACAAATTTTGGTCACCACTGCTCTTGACACGTATTGAAGAGCAGATGCAGAGAAAGGATGGCTTGATTCCAATACTTGTTTGGGACTAATCCTACTGATTTGACTTGCTATTGGATTTTTTTTTGTTTGTTTTTGTGGTATGCGGGCCTCTCACTGTTGTGGCCTCTCCCGTTGCGGAGCACAGGCTCCGGACGCGCAGGCTCAGTGGCCATGGCTCACGGGCCCAGCCGCTCTGCGGCATGTGGGATCTTCCCGGACCGGGGCACGAACCCGTGTTCCCTGCATCGGCAGGCGGACTCTCAACCACTGCGCCACCAGGGAAGCCTGCTAAGGAAATAGCAGGCTTCCCTGGTGCCCAATTTTTATTGGGCAGTGGTAAATATCTGGTAAAGAAACATTCTCTCAGTCTTGATGTTTACTAAAATGGCAGAAAACCTGCCAATTTTCTCTCTCTGATAAAATGTAACTGTTCAGTGCCTTCGTCACCTTTTCTTCCAATATGTGTCGCAACCTCAATACACTTACCTGGAGAATACAGTCAGCCATAAAGTTTTCATTTTTTAATGAATAGTTCTCCACAATTACCTATGCATTGTGTGAGTTGTCTTTTATGAGATACTAGTTCAGAGACAAGTTTATCTTTGCATAAAAACAGCCATGCATTTAACCTTACTTCAATACTACTGGGAAATAACTTCTTTGGACTTAATTGATGAAAGATATACAGCTATAATAACTGGAAGGCAAACCACAAAGTGACCAGAGTGATTTAAAAGGACAATCTGGATACCACACCCAGGAGAAATCACATGGGAATATGAACCCTAGGGCCCCAACCCAACAACCACACAACTCTTTTGACTCTTCTGTCTTGCTGAGCTATAAGGACCTAAGTCTGATTTACATTCCTAGGTCTGCCCTCATATTGTGGGGAATATTATCAGAATGTTAGGACAATTTTCAATGCACAGCTCCTACTTCACAAAAGGAGGGAGCATTTAAATGTGCCCTACGGAAGAAAACTGGTAAAGGGTAGGCATAACTCTGCTTCCTCTCTCCTAGAATCTATTTCTTTCTCTTCCTTTCTTTTCCCTATAAATTCATCTTCTCCTTCATAAACCTGAGAAATCCCCAGAGAAAAGCCATGGTTTCTGATGATGGCAGGGGATCTTACAGATGTGTGAAGGTCATAAGATATAGTCATTGACCATTGTAGTGGGTTAAATAGTATTCCCCCCAAATTCATGTCCACCTGGAACTTCAAAATGTGACCTTATTTGAAAACAGATTCATTGCAGATGTAATTAAAAGAATGGAGATGAGGTTGCATTGGATTAGGGTGCACTCTAAATCCAATGACTGGTATTCTCATAAGAAGAGAAGAAAACATAGAGATGCACAAAGAGAAGAAGGCCATGTGAAGCCAGAGGAGACTGGAATGATGCAGCTACAAGAAACACTACATATTGCTGGAAAGCCACTACAAGAGGCAAAGGAGGATTCTTCCCAAAAGTCTGCAGAGGAAGCATAGCCCTGCCCATACCTTGATTTCAGACTTCTAGCCTTCAGAATTCTTAAAGAATAAATTTCTATCGTTTTAAGTTTGTTGTAATTTGTTAATGTAATTTGTTTAGTTTCCTAGGAAACTAAGACTATCATCTAACTCCTTTCTCTGGAGTTTTAGACACTGCTCTCATTCAACTTTCTACCTGTGTCTCCAACCACACTTCACTCTCTTCTGTCACCCTTTTCCTCTGTCAACAGCTTACATTATGGCATTCCCCAGAAGTCTGTCACTGGCCGTTTTCTCACTTTACATTCTCTGGGCAATCTTATCCAATTTCATGGTTTTAATGCCATTTCTCTGCTAATAAGTCACATACAGAAGCTCTAGTCAGACTTCTCTCTTGAGATTTACTTTTAATGTCCTATTAGACATCAAAAACGGACATCAGGAAGCACATGTTCAAAACTGAACTCATTTTTTAAACCCCCTTCCCATACTTTCTGCTCCTTCTTCTATTCTTCATTCTTTATTCTGTTTATTTTCATGTAACGTATTTGATCCAATGATAAAAGCCAGAAACCTTGAGTCATCCAAGAACGCGCACACTCCCTTACTCCCAATAGCTAATGTTTTAGCAATCTGTTTGTTTTATCACTTTAAGTTTCCCTGAATTAACTCTTTTCCTAGATCAGGTCCTTATCAACTTTAGTCTTATCTGCTTGAGTACTTTTCTGTCAATCTCACTGCTCTTCAAACCATCCCATAATACTGCAGTTATCACAGTACCTCTAACATCTAACAATGATAGCATCACTCATCTGCTTAGAATTCTTCAAGTGTTCTCAACTGCCAAAAGGCACAAGCTCTTTAAAATGGCTTGACTCTCTTTTTGTCCCATTATTTCCCCAAATTCCTAACATGACTTCAGCCACACTGAACAACCTGCCATTCTCTGAATACATGAATCCTTCAAACATTTCCATGCCTTTGTCCATTCTGTTCTATCTTTTGAAATGCCCTTCATCCTTCCCAAATTTATACAGCTCACTGGGAGACACTTGATGTCTCCCAAAACGCTTCTCTGAGAACCTGTATATTTTATATGTTCCTTCCCTGGGTTACCACAGCTCACTATAGAAACACTTACAGCACTTTCTCATTATTTTTTTAAGATATCTTTTCTTTTTCTTTTTTAAATTTAGTTTAATTTTTTTAATACAACAGGTAATTATTAGTTATCTATTTTATACATTTAGTGTATATATGTCAATCCCAATCTCCCAATTCATTCCACCACCACCACCCCCTTCCCACCCTGGTGTCCATATGTTTGTTCTCTACATCTGTGTCTCTATTTCTGCCTTGCAAACCAGTTTATCTATACCATTTTTCTAGATTCCACATATATGCATTAATATACGATATTTGTTTTTCTCTTTCTGACTTACCTCACTCTGTATGACAGTCTCTAGGTCCATCCACATCTCTACAAATAACCCAATTTCGTTCCTTTTTAGGGCTGAGTAATATTCCATTGTATATATGTACAACATCTTAATCCATTCATCTGTCGATGGACACTTAGGTTGCTTCCATGTCCTGGCTATTGTAAATAGAGCTGCAGTGAACATTGTGGTGCATGACTGTTTTTGAATTATGGTTTTCTCAGGGTATATGCCCACTACTGGGATTGCTGGGTCGTACGGTAGTTCTATTTTTAGATTTTTAAGGAACCTCCATACTGCTCTCCATAGTGGCTGTATCAATTTACATTCCCACCAACAGTACAAGAGGGTTCCCTTTTCTCCACACACTCTCCAGCATTTGTTGTTTGTAGATTTTCTGATGATGCCCATTCTGACTGGTGTGAGGTGATACCTCACTGTAGTTTTGATTTGCATTTCTCTAATAAATAATGATGTTGAGCAGCTTTTCATGTGCCTCTTGGCCATCTGTATGTCTTCTGTGGAGAAATATCTATTTAGGTATTCTGCCCATTTTTTGATTGTGTTGTTTCTTTAATATTGAGCTGCATGAGCTGTTTATATATTTTGGAGATTAATCCTTTGTCCGTTGATTTGATTGCAAATATTTTCTCCCATTCTGAGGGTTTTCTTTTTGTCTTGTTTATAGTTTCCTTTGCTGTACAAAAACTTTTAAGTTTCATTAGGTCCCATTTGTTTATTTTTGGTTTTATTTCCACTACTCTAGGAGGTGGGTCAAAAAGATCTTGCTGTGATTGATGTCATAGAGTGTTCTGCCTGTGTTTTCCTCTAAGAGTTTTATAGTGTCCAGTCTTACCTTTAGGTCTTTAATCCATTTTGAGTTTATTTTTGTGTATGTTGTTAGGGAGTGTTCTAATTTCATTCCTTTACATGTAGCTGTCCACTTTTCCCAGCACCACTTATTGAAGAGACTGTCTTTTCTCCATTGTATACCCTTGCCTCCTCTGTCATAGATTAGTTGACCATAGGTGCATGGGTTTTTCTCTGGGCTTTCTATCCTGTTCCACTGATCTATATTTCTTTTTCTGTGCAATTACCGCATTGTCTTGATTACTGTAGCTTTGTAGTATAGTTTGAAGGCAGGGAGTCTGATTCCTGCAGCTCCATTTTTTTCCCTCAAGACTGCTTTGGCTATTCGGGGTCTTTTGTGTCTCCATACAAATTTTAAGATTTTTTGTCCTAGTTCTGTAAAAAATGCCATTGGTAATTTGATAGGGATGGCATTGAATCTGTAGACTGCTTTGGGTAGTATAGTCATTTTCACAATATTGATTCTTCGAATCCAAGAACATGGTATATCTCTCCATCTGTTTGTGTCATCGTTGATTTCTTTCATTGGTGTCTTATAGTTTTCTGAGTACAGGTATTTTCTCTCCTTAGGTAGGTTTATTCCTAGGTATTTTATTCATTGTGTTGCAATGGTGAATGAGGTTGTTTCTTTAATTTCTCTTTCTGATCTTTCACGGTTAGTGTATAGGAATGCAAGTGGTTTCTGTGCATTAATTTTGTATCCTGCAACTTTACCAAATTCATTGATTGGCACTAGTAGTTCTCTGTTGGCATCTTTAGGATTATCTATGTACAGAATCATGTCATCTGCAAACAGTGACAGTTTTATTTCTTTTTTTCCAATTTGTATTTCTTTTTCTTCTCTGACTGCCATGGCTAAGACTTCCAAAACTATATTGAATAATAATGGTGAGTGGACAAGGACATCCTTGTCTTTTCCTGACCTTAGAGGAAATGCTTTCAGTTTTTCACCATTGAGAAAGATGTTTGCTTTGGGTTTGTTGTATATGGCCTTTATTATGGTGAGGTGGCTTCCCTCTATGCCCAGTTTCTGCAGAGTTTTTATCATAAATGGGTGGTGAATTTTGTCAAAAGCTTTTTCTGCATCTATTGAGATTTTCATATGGTTTTTATTCTTCAATTTGTTAATATGGTGCATCACATTGAGTGATTTGCATATACTGAAGAATCCTTGCATCCCTGGGATAAATCCTACTTGATCATGGTGTATGATCCTTTTAATGTGTTGTTGCATTCTGTTTGCTAGTATTTTGTTTAGGAGTTTTGCAGCTACATTCATCAGTGATATTGGTCTGTAATTTTCTTTTCTGTAGTATCTTTGTCTGGTTTTGGTATCAGGGTGATGGTGGCCTCATAGAATGAGTTTGGCTGTGTTCCTTCCTCTGCTATATTTTGGAAGAGTTTGAGAAGGATGGGTGTTAGCTCTTCTCTAAATGTTTGACAGTATTCACCTGTGAAGCCATCTGGTCCTGGACTTTTGTTTGTTGGAAGATTTTTAATCAGAGTTTCAATTTCATTACTTGTGATTGGTGTGTTCACATTGTCTATTTCTTCCTGGTTCAGTCTCGGAAGGTGGTGTTTTTCTAAGAATTTGTCCATTTCTTCCAGGTTGTCCATTTTATTGGCATAGAGTTGCTTGTAGTAGTCTCTTAGAATGCTTTGTATTTCTGTGGTGTCTGTTGTAACTTCTCCTTTTTCATTTCTAATTGTATTGATTTGAGTCCTCTCCCTTTTTTTTTTGATGAGTCTGGCTAAAGTTTTGTCAATTTCGTTTACCTTCCCAAAGAACCAGCTTTCAGTTTTATTGATCTTTGCTATTGTTTTCTTTGTCTCTATTTTATTTATTTCTGTTCTGATCTTTATGATTTCTTTCCTTCTACTAACTTTGGGATTCATTTGCTCTTCTTTCTGTAGTTCCTTTAGGTGTAAGGTCAGATTGTTTATTTGATATTTTTCTTGTTTCTTCAGGTAGGCTTGTATAGCTATAAACTTCCCTCTTAGGACTGCTTTTGCTGCATCCCATTGCTTTTAGATAGTCGTGTTTTCATTGTCATTTGTCTCTAGGTATATTTTGATATCCTCTTTGATTTCTTCAGTGATCTCTTGGTTATTTAGTAATGTATTGTTTAGCCTTCAAGTGTCTGTGTTTTTTACAGTTTTTTCCCATCTCTAATCTCATAGCATTGTGGTCAGAAAAGATGCTTGATATGATTTCTATTTTCTTAAATTTACCGAGGCTTGATTTGTGACCCAAGATGTGATGTGCCCTGGAGAATGTTCCATGTGCACTTGAGAAGAAAGTGTAATCTGCTATTGTCAGATGGAATGTCCTATAAATATCAATGAAATCTATCTGGTCTATTGTGTCATTTAAAGCTTGTGTTTCCTCATTAATTTTCTGTCTGGATGATGTGTCCATTGGTGTAAGTGAGGTGTTAAAGTCTCCCACTATTATTGTGTTACTGTCGATTTCCTCTTTTATAGCTGTTAACATTTGCCTTATGTATTGAGGTACTCCTATGTTGGGTGCATATATATTTATAATTGTTATATCTTCTTCTTGGATTGATCCCTTGATCGTTATGTAGTGTCCTTTCTTGTCTCTTGTAACAGTCTTTATTTTAAAGTCTATTTTATCTGATATGAGTATTGCTACTCCAGCTTTCTTTTGATTTCCATTTACATGGAATATATTTTTATAATATATTTATTATAAATATATATATAAATATTTAGTGTTATAAATATATATATATATAAATATATCTTTCCATCCCCTCACTTTCAGTCTGTATGTGTCCCTAGGTCTAAAGTGGGTCTCTTGTAGACAGCATATATACGTGTCTTGTTTTTGTATCCATTCAGCCAGTCTGTGTCTTTTGTTGGAGCATTTAATCCATTCACATTTAAGGTAATTATTGATACGTATGTTCCTATTACCATTTTCTTAATTGTTTTGGGTTTGTTTTTGTAGGTCCTTTCCTTCTCTTGTGTTTCCCACTTAGAGAACTTCCTTTAGCATTTGTTGTGAAGCTGGTTTGGTGGTGCTGAATTCTCTTAGCTTTTTCTTGTCTGTAAAGCTTTTTATTTCTCCATCAAATCTGAATGAGATCCTTGCTGGGTAGAGTAATCTTGGCTGTAGTTTCTTCCCTTTCACCACTTTAAATATGTCATGCCACTCCCTTCTGGCTTGTAGATTTTCTGCTGAGAAATCAGCTGTTAATCTTATGGGAGTTCCCTTGTATGTTAATTGTCATTTTTCGCTTGTTGCTTTTAATAAGTTTTCTTTGTCTTTAAAGTTTGTCAGTTTGATTACTATGTGTTTCAGCGTGTTTCTCCTTGGGTTTATCCTGCCTGGGATTCTCTGTGCTTCCTGGACTTGGGTGGCTATTTCCTTTCCCATTTTAGGGAAGTTTTTGACTATGATCTCTTCAAATATTTTCTCATACCCTTTCTCTCTCTCTTCTCCCTCTGGGACACCTATAATGAGAATGTTGGTGCATTTAATGTTGTCCCAGAGGTCTCTTAGGGTATCTTCAATTCTTTTCATTCTTTTTTCTTTATCCTGTTCTGTGGCAGCGAATTCCACCATTCTGTCTTCCAGGTCCCTTATCCGTTCTTCTGCCTCAGTTATGCTGCTATTGATTCCTTCTAGTATATTTTTCATTTCAGTTATTGTATTATTCATCTCTATTTGTTTGTTCTTTAATTCTTCTAGGTGTTTCTTCTTTAATTCTTCTAGGTCTTTGTTAAACATTTCTTGCATCTTCTTGATCTTTGCCTCCATTCTTTTTCCGAGGTCCAGATCATCTTCACTATCATGATTCTGAAATCTTTTTCTGGAAGGTTGCCTATCTCCAATTCATTTAGTTGTTTTTCTGGGGTTTTATATTGTTCCTTCATCTGATACATAATCCTCTGCCTTTTTATTTTGTCTATTTTTCTGTGAATGTGGTTTTCGTTCCACAGGCTGCAGGATTGTAGTTCTTCTTGCTTCTGCTGTCTGCCCTCTGGTGGATGAGGCTGTCTAAGAGCCTTGTGCAAGCTTCCTGATGGGAGGCACTGGTTGTGGGTAGAGCTGGGTGTTTCCCTGGTCAACAGATTTTAATCCACTTGTCTGCTGATGGGTGGGGCTGAGTTCCCTCCCTGTTGGTTGTTTGGCCTGAGGCGACCCAGCACTGGAGGTTCCAGGCTCTTTGGTGGGGCTAATGTCTGACTCCGGGAGGGCTCACGCCAAGGAGTACTTCCCAGAACTTCTGCTGCCAGTGTCCTTGTCCCCATGGTGAACCACAGCCACCCCCTGCCTCTGCAGGAGACCCCCAACACTAGCAGGTAGGCCTGGTTCAGTCTCCTATGGGGTCACTGCTCCTTCCCCTGTGTCCTGATGCACACACTACTTTGTGTGTGCCCTCCAAGAGTGGAGTCTCTGTTTCCCCCAGTCCTGTTGAAATCCTGCAATCAAATTACGCTAGCCTTCAAAGTCTGATTCTCTGGGAATTCCCCCTCCCATTGCTGGACCCCCAGGTTGGGAAGCCTGACATGGGGCTCAGAACCTTCACTCCACTTGGTGGACTTCTATGGTATAATTGTTCCCCAGTTTGTGAGTCATGAACCCAGCAGTTATGGGATTTGATTTTATTGTGATTGTGCCCCTCCTACCGTCTCATTGCAGCCTATCCTTTGTCTTTGGATGTGGGGTATTTTTTTGGTGAGTTCCAGTGTCTTCCTGTCGATGACTGTTCAGCAGTTAGTTGTGATTTCGGTGCTCTCACAAGAGGGAGTGAGCACACATCCTTCTACTCTGCCATCTTGAACCAATCTCACACTTTCTCATTATTGATTGTTTCATCTAAAAGTTTTACTAGACAATATGGTCCATGAGATAGGGACAGTGCTACATTAATAGCCAATAAATATTTTAGAAATAATGAAAAATGAAGTAGATATATTAAAAGATTTAACAAATATGCAGTAGCCTATGTGTGTCAATGGATTTTTTATAATACATTGAGTTTAAATGAAGCAGCTGTTATCAAATTTGCTGTGATTGGGACAAATACTGTGAAAGGACGAGACTTGTGGAAGGCCTTGAAGAAACAGTAGGTCTTATACAATTAGTCTATGATATTCTGGACAAAATAAAAAGCAAGGACAAATTTGGCATTAGGATTCAACAAGGTGATGGATTTAAAGAAGTTTGCAGTTAGTTTCTTTACCTTGACACTGGTGGCTTTGACTGGTTCTACTGAAATGTCAGCCTGGCATAGGCTAATGTAGTTGCCCAGTCCATGAACAGAACTGTTGTCCCTGGAGTACTTCTGGTTACAGAAGACGTCTAAAATATAATAAAATAAGAAAAGTATCTTCCCAGTAACCTGGACAATGTTGGAATGAGTTAGAATCCTAGATCTTGGTTTCAAATGAAACGAATATGTATGGAACGTTCAAGTTACTCCTTAGCATGTTAAATTGCTTCCTCCAGGAACCATGGGAAATGAAAGCCAGTTAGTATCAGCTGGGAAAAGGACTTGGGAATTTCCTCTTATGGTTTTACTCAAGTCTGAAACTAGCACTACTGCAGGTTTGAGCATCCAATTTCATACTTTACTTTCTACACTAAGCCTCAAATGGGGAAAAATTTCAATGTCTTTGGACAAAACTGACCAAAACATCCAGCTGTTTGTTGTTGCTTCTCTTGTAGAAAAAAGCTGCATTTGAGAGCAAACTTGTCAAAAGGACTCTGTTGAATGGCCTATCACATGCCTCTGAAAGATGGGCATTATTAAAAATAGGAAATTATCTTGGACTCCCCTCCAGAAACTATATGATTTAATTATACTTAGTTTTACCTAAGAGTGTCCCTTAGCCAAGATTCTGAGGATTTAAGATATGAACAAAGATGAAAGAAGTTATCACACAATTTACATTTTATATAACATAGACTCAAATGACTACATTTTAAATTACTAAGAGAAATTGATAGAATTGAAATAAGTTAATTCCCCAATAAATACACTTTGTAAGGATTTCCATGAATGGGCCAATAGACATAGCTTTCAACAAGGAGGATATAGGCTGAGGAGTGAAGCAGAAAGAAAATGTGCTTCATTTTCCTTTTAATTCTTTTTCTGCCTGAAAATAACTGGGTTTTCTATTTTTTTTTAGGCAACATGCAGATTATCTATATAAAAATTAAGCCATAGTTCTCATTCTTACTGTAAATATTATGATCTACAAGAATTTAGTCTGGTCCATTAGCCAACTTAGTAAGTCATCTTCATCCTCGATTTTCTAATAAGTACCAACTACAAACCAATCCACTTGGTCCTAAAGAAAACATCCAACAGACTTTGATCTGATGGGATTTGGGGAGAAATATTTGATATGTTCCAAGGGAATTATCAGGAAGAGCTAATTTTAGCTACACAGATATAAAATGTTTTGTGCCAACCATTTTTCCCCTGGTGAAAGACTTCTCAAAGTTAAGTTCAACACATCTACCTCTATGGGTAATTGTTATTTTATGGTTTTGGAATGTTTCTCCCTAATGTGTTAGTGTCAAATATCACCAGTCTTCATTGACCTTTAACTAATGGTTAAAGGTCATTAACCATTTAATGGTTAATGAACCTTTAACTAATACTTGAACCTTTAACTAATACTACGTCAACACTCTTCTCATCCTTTCATTCTACTGATTATCTGTACCACACTTTTCAGTATAATCTAGGATGCACAGTTCTCTAACCCCTTATGTTGCTCTACTTCACCCATCATTATTCCCATTTTACAAATAAAGAAACTGATTTTAAACATCTCTCTGCTTTAAGCCAGAAAAGAAAAGTCTGAAGAAACGAGGACTTCTAGTGGCCACACTCTTAAGTCATGAGGACTTTGACATTTCCCCCCAGTTTTATAAAATTATTGAATTGTTTAAATCCACATAATATCAGAAAAATCAAAGGATGACATGTTCACTGTTATAGAGTCTTTTGTTCTTATGCAGAAAATTCATTTTCCACTGGATCATGTGGGAGAAAGGTCAATGGCTAGCAAAGCCCAGGTTGTTGCCAATACCTTGGGTTCTGATTATTTTTAATCACCGGGATTGGTGGGAGAAATTCAGTGTAGGCATCAAAAAGGACAAATCAGACTACAAATATCTGGCTGCTGTTATTGTTTTCATTAGAAGAAAGTCAGAACACCATGTGGTCCAAAGAAACAGGGACTTAAATTCTCAAGGGGAGAATGTAGAAAAATAGCTCTAAAAAAAAAAAAAGTTATAAGTACATAAAGCTTTAGTTTCTGTTTATTTTTCTTCTCTGGAAACATAAGGGACATGTAATAAATGTTTGCTAAGATGATTCATACAAGCAATTACCCGAGACAAATAAGAATCTCCTACAATGCCAGCTCCTTGTTGCTTTAAAACATCATATGATGATGTGTATTCATTCAACAAATACATTTTCAGGACTTGCCGTTTTTCAGACCCTGCATAGGTAAAGATTCTGCTAAAATGGTAGTGGAGTGAAGATAGGAAGGAAACTCCCAGACACAAATGGACACATAAAGTTTCTATAAATTCGTAAGCTCAGAGAGGAAAATGTTTTAAAAAATCAGTTTTACTCTTGGATACATTTTGTAATGGAAGACAAATAAATTTGGGAAAGAAAAATTGGAGAAGGCATGCAAAATTGGAATTGAATATATTGACCACCTTATGTAGATGAAGTCATTTTTGTTGGTTGAAGATAAAAAAAGTGTTACCCGATTGGCTCATAAATAATCATACTCTGTGAAGGTACAGAATAAGACTTGGGAAGCTTGTTTATGCAGAGAACTCTGACTTACTCAGATGCAAGATTCCAGTGCAAGACAATTTTACGCTCTGCCAGGAAATGAAGCAAGTATGTAGGACACAGGATGAGTCAAGGTAGAAGGATCAACTTTAGTGCTTTTCCTTTCCAATGTTGAAGTGCTGCTTCGGTCGGGAGTTTATTTTCCTCTCCCCTAGTGTGGTAACATCAAGGTTTGACTAAGGTTAAGAAACAATGCTCTAATCAGTACCAACCTTTTCTTTCCTGCCTCCTGTAATACAAATTCCTAGGACAATATCAAAGATGTACAGCCTACACAGGAGCCGAAGAGAGACAAGCTTGGAAACTGAATTTTAGACTTTGAGCAGAAAGCTGCTCTAGAAATAATCACTTTGATCCCTGGCTTCACTACTGTCTACAACAGTCATGTTTCTGCCATTGTAGGACATTTCCTATTTGCTAACACTCTTTGAAAATTACACTATGAAATTTAGAATTTCTTTTTATTTCCATCAAGTATGAGGGGGAAAAGTTCACCCCTCCCACATCTTCTGAAAGGAAATATATCTTTTTACACAATTCAGCTAAGAACTATGTGCTAGGGAGTGGAGCTATGGATAAGATGAAGAAACTCCACAAGAAAGATCCTAGGGAAAAGGTCCAAGAGGTGGATGGGATGTAGGGGAATGCTTAGGATGACCCAGCCCCTTTTAGGTTCCTAGGGGGACGTGAAGATCTAGCGACCAGATCTAAAAAAGCAGAATAAAGAAGAATCCATGGTGCTACTGACCACTTTGATCCTAGATCCTGAAAAGTTGCCTAGTGCTCATTTTTCCCATTTTAGAAGTGGAAAGGCATGAATACTTCGATGACTTTGGTTTCCCAACATTTCTCCTTTCTGAAGAAGGAGCCAGGAAGCTATTGACTAGGTCCAATGACCTACAAGACTGCAATCTTTTTATAGAGCCCTTTAAAAGGGGACAGAGAATTCAAGGTTACCAAAAAGCACAGATTATAAATGCCAAAGTGGAATCACTCTCCTGATTTCATGAAAAGCAGAGTCTATAAAGTGGGCATGCCAAGAGGCCCGACCTCAGGCGTGAACTGATTTCCCCAGAGCACTGGGGAGCCTCGTAGGGAAGAGTTTTGTCTGCATTTGGAGACCTGGAGACTAGAACTCCAAATGTGTCTAGATTCTGGAGACCTTAGGGGTATACACACTGTAAAATGTAACTTCCTGTTTCTATAGGAAAGAAACTCTTTTAACAGGGCTAATAAAATGAGCTCCTGATGAGGCCTCTCAGACATCCAATAGGCAGAGCGAAACACACTTTGATGAGGTAAGCGTAAGGGGATCAGAAACATCCCCCGCACCGCCCCTAAAAGGCTTTCCTTTCAAAGCCAGGTGGGATAAAAATTTAAGGATGCTCCATACTTTGCTCAAGGCAGGATATCTGGAGCAAGATTTTGAAGGTATCAAAGGATTAATGAGGACCTAATTAGGAACCAGCCAGTAGTCACCCAGCCTGTGTCATCCTCTATTGCTGCCTGGCCTGATTATATGTAGCGTTTCAACCTCATCTACCATCACACCCCACCTTGTTCAGTAAGCCTCAATATTAAAAAGAACTGTTCTGAAACACCTCTCATATGAGACAGTAATTGTGAGTAAATTTTAACTCTTAAAATGTGTGGAGTCACATAATCCTTTTGAATCTCCCTGTAATAGGAGGTACACAATTACACATTCAGAACTTAAGATGCTTAGTTAGGAGCTATGGGTTTAACATAATTGAAGAAGACTTCATCTCAATGTTAGGAAGAATTTCTAGCAAACAGTTGTTTTTAGGAAGATGAGAGGCAAGTTGTTTCAGAAGGTAGTGAGTGGTCTAGCTCTGGAACTGAGGCTGAGCAACACCTGCAATGAATAACATAGGCCTTATATTATGATATGATATCATCTATAAGATGTGATATGATATGGTATTCAAATAAATTGGCAGTTATATTCGACAACCTCTACAATCACTTCCTACTCTGAGGTTCTATCATAAATAAATGTGGACACAGCAGACCACTTGCAATCGTTAATAACAAGGGCTTCCCTCCTAAGGAAGGCATTTAGATATTATTTGGGTCTTTGTACAGCACCGTTCACAGGGTCAGGGAATCAGTTTCTCTCTATGCAGACCTACTACCTGGTCTAGTCTTTGAAACAGTAGATAGATTCTGTTCCAAACCAATAATCTCCCTTGAGAAGATTTGAAATTTCATTTATAGGTTCAATTTGTGTGTGACTTGAAGATTGCTCTCTGAGGTCTTTTTTAAAGCGCAGACACCCCTTGAAAGCATCAAAGGTTCCTAGGTAAATTCCTAGGTAGATTATGGACCAGGAGACATTGAGTGAGCCTGTAGAACAAGGTTTCTCAACCTTGGCACTAATGCCATTCTGTCATGGGGGCTTTCCTGAAAATTGTAGTGTGTCCAGCAGCATCCCTGGCCTCTACCCACTTGATACTACTAGCACCCCACTCACTTGATATAACCACAAATATCTCCAAATGTGACCAAATGTCTCCTGTGGGGTAAAAATGTTCCTAGTTGAGAATTACTGCTGCTGTCAAGAGTTAGAAAATAAGAGGCATAGGAATCTGGCCGAAGAAGACCTGTGATCTGGGAGGTGAGGCCATGAAAGGGAGGTGTAACCAAATTCACAATTTTTCCTAGAGTTAGACCTGCTTTCAGAGAACAGTTTTCCACCACTCACATTTCCTATATCTTCTGTACCAGGGAGGACAAGAAGCCCTTTTAGAAATGTCAGAAACTCCTTGGTGTTTGTAACAATCATATATATATGTTACATAACTGTGGCTTTCCCTTTAATTTGCTGCCTAGGCAAATCCAAAATCCCTAGGGTAGGCTGTCAGGAAGGGCAGATTGAAGCTCTTTGTGAGTCAAACCTGAAGTCCCTGGGAGGAATTTCTTCTTCAAGGGAACCTCAGTTCTGTTCTTAAAGCCTTTCAATTGATTAAATCATGCCCACTGGTATGCATTTCATGATACGCTTTGAAAAAACTTCAGAGAGCAATCTTCAATTCACAAACAAATTGAAACTATAAATGAAATTTCTCTAAGGTAATCTCCTTGAAACGACTGCAGATGTTAATTACACCTAGGTTAGTGTTTGATTGAATAATTAAGGTCTGCAGCCTAGTTAGAGGCATAATGCTTACCATCACAGCGTTCTAGAAGCTATTCTTCAGGCTCTGATATTTTGTCCTTGAGCACATTCTCCCGTTCATCTCATTTCAGCTGAGCTGGAGGCTCTGATCATTCACAGGTCCTGTTACTGGTATGCATTTCATGATGCTGCTGTGCTGTGGCCAGGCACAGAGTCTAAACTCAGCATTAGAATTTTCATGGACTTAAGAGTATCTTTAAAAGGATCTAAAGAGACATTTTCCAAAGAAATGCAAATGGCCAAAAAGCCAATAAAAAGATGCTTAACATCATTAGCCATTGGAGAAATGCAAATAAAAACCACAATGAGATACTGCTTCACACACACTAGAATGATTATAATAAAAAAAGATAGAGGGAGAGACCTTCAAGATGGCGGAGGAGATCACCTTCCTCCCCACAAATACAGCGGAAATACATCTAAATGTGGAACACCTCCTACAGAACACCTACTGAACCCTGGCAGAAGACCTCAGACCTCCCAAAAGGCAAGAAACTCCCCATGTACCTGGGTAGGGCAAAATAAAAAACAGAGACAAAAATATAGGGACGGGACCTGCACCAGTGGGAGGGAGCTGTGAAGGAGGAAAGGTTTCCACACACTAGAAGCCCCTTCAAGGGCGGAGACTGCGGGTGGCGGAGGCGGGGGTGGGGGTGGGGGTGTGGAAGCTTCAGAGCCACAGAGGAGATCACAGCAACAGGGATGCGGAGGGCAAAGCGGAGAGATTCCCGCACGGAGGATCGGAGCCGACCAGCACTCACCAGCCCAAGAGGCTTGTCTGCTCACCCGCCGGGGCAGGCAGGGGCTGGGAGCTGAGCTCCGGCTTCAGTCGGATCCCAGGGAGAGCACTGGGGTTGGCTGTGTGAACACAGCCTGAAGGGGGCTAGTGCACAACAGCTAGCCAGGAGGGAGTCCGGGGAAAAGTCTGGAGCTGAGGAAGAGGCAAGAGACCATTGTTTCAGGGTGCACGAGGAGACGGGATTCAGAGCACCATCTAAACAGGCTCCAGAGATGGGCGTGAGCCGCAGCTATCAGCGCCGACACCAGAGACGGGCATGAAACGCTAAGGCTGCTGCTGCCGCCACCGAGAAGCCTGTGTGCAAGCACAGGTCACTCTTCACGCCTCCCCTCCCAGGAGCTTGTGCAGCCCGTCACTGCCAGGGTCCTGGGATCCAGGGACAGCTTCCCGGGGGTGAGAATGCACGGCGCACCCCAGGCTGGTGCAACGTCACGCTGGCCTCTGCCGCCGCAGGGTCGCCGCGTATCCGTACCCCTCCCTCCCCCCAGCCTGAGTGAGCCAGAGCCCCTGAATCAGCTGCTCCCTTAACCCCGTCCCGTCTGGGCGAAGAACAGACGCGCTCAGGTGACTTACACGCAGAGACGGGGCCAAATCCAAAGCTGAACCCCAGGAGCTGTGTGAACAAAGAAGAGAAAGGTAAATCTCTCCTAGCAGCCTCAGGAGCAGCGGATGAAATCTCCACAGTTAACTTGATGTACCCTGCATCTGTGGAATACCTGAATAGACAACGAATCATCCCAAAATTGAAGCGGTGGACGTTGGAAGCAACGATATATAGATTTTTTTTTCTTTTTCTCTTTTTGTGAGTGTGTATGTGTATGCTTCCTTGTGTGATTCTGTCTGTATAGCTTTGCTTTTGCCATTTGCCCTGGGGTTCTGTCAGGCTGGGTTTTTTTGTTGTTTGTTTTTTTCTAGTATAGTTTTCAGCACTTATCAATGGTGGATTTGTTTTTCGGTTTGGTTGCTCTCTCTTTCTTTTTTCTTAATTACTTCTAATTTTTTTCAATTTTTAATAATTATTTTTTATTCTCACAAATTCATTTTATTTCATTTTACTTTTTCTTTGTTTCTTTCCCTTTTTCTCCCTTTCCTTTTGAGCCGTGAGGCTGACAGGGTCTTGGTGTTCCATCTGGGTGTCAGGCCTGTGCCTCTGAGGGGGGAGAGCCAAGTTCAGGACATCGGTCCACCAGAGACCTTTTGGCTCCACGTAATACCAAACAGCAAAAGCTCTCCCAGAGATCTCCATCTCAACGTTAAGACCCGCCTGCACTCAATGACCAGCAAGCTACAGTGCCGCACAACCTTTGCCAGACAACTAGCAAGACAGGAATACAACCCCACCCATTAGCAGAGAGGCTGCCTAAAATCATAATAAGGTCACAGACACCACAAAACACACCACTGGACGCGGTCCTGCCCACCAGAAAGATAAGATCCAGCCTCATTTGCCAGAACACAGGCACTAGTCCCCTTCACCAGGAAGCCTACACAACCCACTGAACCAACCTTAGCCACTGGGGCAGACACCAAAAACAATGGGAACGGGCTTTCCTGGTGGCACAGTGGTTGAGAATCCACCTGCCAATGCAGGGGACACGGGTTCAAGCCCTGGTTGGGGAAGATCCCACATGCCGCGGAGCAACAAAGCCCGTGTGCCACCACTACTGAGCCTGTGCTCCAGAGACCATGAGCCACAACTAATGAGCCTGCATGCCACAACTACTGAAGCCCGCACGCCTAGAGCCTGTGCTCCGCAATGAGAAGCGACCTCAATGAGAAGCCACCACAATGAGAAGCCTGCGCACTGCAACGAAGAGTAGCTCCCACTCACCGCAACTAGAGAAAGCCTGTGTGCAGCAGTGAAGACCCAAAACAGCCAAAAATAAATAAATAAAATAAATAAATTAAAAACAAACAAACGAACCAAAAAACAATGGGAACTACGAACATGCAGCCTGTGAAAAGGAGACCCCAAACACAGTAAGTAAAGCAAAATGAGAACACAGAGAAACACACAGCAGATGGAGGAGCAAGGTAAAAACCCACCAGACCAAACAAATGAAGAGGAAATAGGCAGTCTACCTGAAAAATAATTCACAGTAATGACAGTAAAGATGATCCAAAATCTTGGAAATAGAATGGAGAAAATACCAGAAACGTTTAACAAGGACCTAGAAGAACTAAAGAGCAAACAAACAGTGATGAGCAACACAATAAATGAAATTAAAAATTCTGTAGAAGGAAACAACAGCAGAATAACTGAGACAGAAGAATAGATAAGTGACCTGAAAAGTAAAGTAGTGGAAATAACTACTGCAAAGCAGAATAAAGAAAAAAGAATGAAAAGAACGGAGGATTGAGGACAGTCTCAGAGATCTCTGGGGCAACATTAAACGCACCAACATTCGAAATATAGGGGTCCCAGAAGAAGAAGAGAAAAAGAAAGGGATTGAGAAAATATTTGAAGAGATTATAGTCGAAGACTTCCCTAATATGGGAAAGGAAATAGTCAATCAAGTCCAGGAAGCACAGAGAGTCCCATACTGGGAAAATCTAAGGAGAAATATGCCAAGACACATATTAGTCAAACTATCAAGAATTAAACACAAAGAAAAAATATTAAAGGCAGCAAGAAAAACAACAAATAACATACAAGGGAATCCCCACAAAGGATAACAGCTGATATTTCAGCAGAAACTCTGCAAGCAAGAAGGGAGTGGCAGGACATATTTATAATGATGAAAGGGAAAAACCTACAAGCAAGATTACTCTACCCAGCAAGGATCTCATTCAGATTTGTCGGAGAAATTAAAATCTTTACAGCAAGCAAAAGCTAAGAGAATTCAGCACCAGCAAACCAGCTTTACAACAAACGCTAAAGGAACTTCTCTAGGCAGGAAACACAAGAGAAGGAAAAGACCTACAATAACAAACCCAAAACAATTATGAAAATGGTAATAGGAACATACATATAGATAATTACCTTAAATGTAAATGGATTAAATGCTCCAACCAAAAGACATAGAATGGCTGAATGGATACAAAAAAAAGACCCGTATATATGCTGTCTACAAGAGACCCACTTCAGACCTAGGGACACGTACAGACTGAAAGTGAGGGGATGGAAAAAGATATTCCATGTAAATGGAAATCAAAAGAAAGCTGGAGTAGCAATACTCATATCAGACAAAATAGACTTTAAAATAAAGACTGTTACAAGAGACAAAGAGGACACTACATAATGAACAAGGGATCAATCCAAGAAGAAGATATAACAATTGTAACTATTTATGCACCCAACATAGGAGCACCTCAATACAGTGGGCAAATGCTAACAGCCATAAAGAATGAAACTGACAATAACACAATCATAGAAGTGGACTTTAACACCCCACTTTCACCAATGGACAGATCATCCAAAATGAAAATAAATAAGGAAACACAAGCTTTAAATGATACATTAAACAAGACAGACTTAATTGATATTTATAGGACATTCCATCCAAAAATGACAGAATAAACTTTCTTCTCAAGTGCTCATGGAACATTCTCCAGGATAGATCATATCTTGGGTCACAAATCAAGCCTTGGTAAATTTAAGAAAATTGAAATCATATCAAGTATCTTTTCTGACCACAACACTATGAGACTAGATATCAATTACAGGAAAAAATCTGTAAAAAAATACAAACACATGGAGGCTAAACAATGCACTATTTAATAACCAAGAGATCACTGAAGAAATCAAAGAGGAATTCAAAAAATACCTAGAAACAAATGACAATGAAAACACAGTGACCCAAATCCTATGGGATGCAACAAAAGCAGTTCTAAGAGGGAAGTTTATAGCAATACAATCCTACCTCAAGAAACCAGAAACATCTGAAGAAAACAACCTAACATTACACCTAAAGCCATTAGAGAAAGAAGAAAAAAAAAAACCCAAAATTAGCAGGAGGAAAGAAATCATAAAGATCAGATCAAAAAGAAATGAAGGAAACAATAGCGGAGATCAATAAAACCTAAAGCTCGTTCTTTGAGAAGATAAACAAAATTGATAAACCATTAACCAAACTCATCAAGAAAAAAAGGGAGAAGACTCAAATCAATAGAATTAGAAATGAAAAAGGAGAAGCAACAACTGACACTGCAGAAATACAAAGGATCATGAAAGATTACTACAAGCAACTCTATGCCAATAAAATAGACAACCTGGAAGAAATGGACAAATACTTAGAAAAGCACAACCTTCCAAGACTGAACCAGGAAGAAATAGAATATATAAACAGACCAATCACAAGGAATGACATTAAGACTGTGATTAAAAATCCTCCAACAAACAAAAGCCCAGGATGAGATGGCTTCACAGGCAAATTCTATCAAACATTTAGAGAAGAGTTAACACCTATTCTTTTCAAACTCTTCCAAAATATAGCAGAGGGAGGAACATTCCCAAACTCATTCTATGAGTCCACCATCACCGTGATACCAAAAGCAGATGAAGATGTCACAAAGAAAGAAAACTACAGGTGAATATCACTGATGAACATAGATGCAAAAATCGTCAACAAAATGCTAGCAAACAGAATCCAACAGCACATTAAAAGGATCATACACCATGATCAAGTGGGGTTTATCCTAAGAATGCAAGGATTCTTCAATATATACAATTCAATCAATGTGATACACCATATTAACAAATTGAAGGAGAAAAACCATATGATCATCTCAGTAGATGCAGAGAAAGTTTTCGACAAAATTCAACACCCATTTATGATAAAAACCCTGCAGAAAGTAGGCATAGAGGGAACTTTCCTCAACATAATAAAGGCCATATATGACAAACCCACAGCCAACATCATTCTCAATGGTGAAAAACTGAAACCATTTTCTCTAAGATCAGGAACAAAAGAAGGTTGTCCACTCTCACCATTATTATTCAACATAGTCTTGGAAATTTTAGCCATAGCAATCAGAGAAGAAAAAGAAATAAAATGAATCCAAATCAGAAAAGAAGAAGTAAAGCTGTCACTGTTTACAGATGACATGATACTATACATAGAGAATCCTAAAGACTCTACCAGAAAACTACTAGAGCTAATCAATGAATTTGGTAAAGTAGCAGGATACAAAATTAATGCACAGAAATCTCTTGCAATTCTATACACTAATGATGAAAAATCTGAAAGCGAAATTAAGGAAACACTCCCATTTATCATTGCAAGAAAAAGAATAAAATACCTAGGAATAAACCTACCTAAGGAGACAAAAGACCTGTATGCAGAAAACTATAAGACACTGATGAAAGAAATTAAAGAAGATACAAACTGATGGAGAGTTATACCATGTTCTTGGATTGGAAGAATCAACATTGTAAAAATGACTATACTACCCAAAGCAATCTACAGATTCAATGCAATTCCTATCAAACTACCAATGGCATTTTTCACAGAACTGGAACAATAAATCTCACAATTTGTATGGAACCACAAAAGACCCCGAATAGCCAAAGCAATCTTGAGAAAGAAAAACGGAGCTGGAGGAATCAGGCTCCTGGACTTCAGACTATACTACAAAGCTACAGTAATCACGATAGTATGGTAGTGGCCCAAAAACATAATTATAGATCAATGGAACGGGATAGAAAGCCCAGAGATAAACCCATGCACATGTGGTTACCTTATCTTTGATAAAGGAGGCAAGATTATTCAATGAAGAAAAGACAGTCTTTTCAATAAGTGATGCTGGGAAAACTGGACAGGTACATTGAAAAGAATGAAATTAGAACACTCCCTAATACCATACACAAAAATAAACTCCAAACGGATTAAAGACCTAAACGTAAGGCCAAACGCTATAAAACTTTTAGAAGAAAACATAGGCAGAACAATCTATGACATAAATCACAGCAAGATGGTTTTTGACCCACCTCCTAGAGAAATGGAAATAAAAATAAACAAATGGGACCTAATGAAACTTAAAAGCTTTTCCACAGCAAAGGAAACCATAAACAAGATGAAAAGACAACCGTCAGAATGGGAGAAAATATTTGCAAATGAAGCAACTGACAAAGGATTAATCTCCAAAATTTACAAGAAGCTCATGCAGCTCAATATCCAAAAAACAAACAACCCAATACATAAATGGGCAGAAGACCGAAACAGACATTTCTCCGAAGAAGATATACAGACTGCCAACAAACACATTAAAGAATGCTCAACATCACTAATCATTAGAGAAATGCAAAGCAAAACTGGCCATCAGAATGGCCATCATCAAGAAATCTACAAACAATAAATGCTGGAGAGGGTGTGGAGAAAAGGGAACCCTCTTGCACTATTGGTGGGAATGTAAATTTATACAGCCACTATGGAGAACAGTATGGAGGGTCCTTAAAAAACTAAAAATAGAACTACCATGTGACCCAGCAATCCCACTACTGGACATATACCCTGAGAAAACCATAATTCAAAAAGAGTCATGAACCACAATGTTCATTGCAGCTCTACTTACAATAGCCAGGACAAGGAAGCAATCTAGGTGTCCATCGACAGATGAATGGATAAAGAAGATGTGGCCCATATATACAATGGAATATTACTGAGCCATAAAAAGAAATGAAATTGAGTTATTTGTAGTGAGGTGGTTGGACCTAGAGTCTTTCATACAGAGTGAAGTAAGTCAGGAAGAGAAAAACAAATACTGTATGCTAACATATATATATGAAATCTAAAAAAAAAAAAAAAAAGGTTATTAGGAACCTAGGGGCAGGACAGGAATAAAGATGCAGACGTAGAGAATGGACTTGAGGACACGGGGAGGGGGAAGGGTAAGTTGGGATGAAGTGAGAGAGTGGCATGGACATATATACACTACCAAATGTAAAATAGGTAGCTAGTGGGAAGCAGCCACATAGCACAGGGACATCAGCTCAGTGCTTTCTGACCACCTACAGGGGTGGGAAAGGGTGGGAGGGAGGGAGACGCAAGAGAGAAGAGATATAGGGATATATGTATATGAATAGCTGACTCACTTTGTTATAAAGCAGAAACTAACACACCATTGTAAAGCAATTTTATTCCAATAAAGATGTTAAAAAATGCAAAGAAAAAAAGATAACAAGTGTTAGTGATAATGTGAAGAAATTATAACTCTGATATACTGCTGAGAGATGTAAAATGCTGCAGCTGCTTTGGAAAATGGTCTGGCAGTTCTTCAAAAGAGTAAATGTTGAGTTACCATACAACCTAACAATTCCACTCCTCGGAATACCAAGAGAAATGAAAACGTACGTCCACATAAAAACTTGTAAACAAGTGCTAATGTCAGCATTATTTATAGTATCCAAAAAGTGGAAATAATCCAAATGTCTATCAATTGATGAATGGATAAATAAAATGTGGTATATTCATAGACTGGAATATTATTTATTCAAAAAAGAGAATAAAGTACTGATACATACATTGATAAACCCTGAAAACATTATGATACTGAAAGAAGCAAGTCACAAATTATACCACATATTGTATGATATCACATGTTGTATGATTCTTATGGAATGTCTGCAATAGGTAAACGCATAAGGACAGAAAGTAGATTAGTGGTTACCAGGAGCTGGAAGGGTTCAAGGGAAAGGAAAAGTGACTGGTAATAGGTATGGGGTTTCCTTCTGGGGTGATGAAAATGTTCTAAAGTTGTGGTAATAGTTGCACAGCTCTGTGAATATACTGTTGTAAAAAACATTAAATTGTAAACAGATGAATTGTACAGTATATAAATTATACCTCAATAGATACACACACACACACACATACAATAAAGAGTATCTTTGGAAAGCCTGGCTGCAGAAGAAATTAGCAGAACTGTCAGGGCAAGGCTCTCTCAGAATGATGAACAGCCAATGCCCACATCATCCACTGGCTTCAGGCCATCAGGAAGCCATCAGAGGAAAGGAGTCAGTGAGATGTTTGTTGCTTACTATTTGCCACTCATACCAATCAAACTGGAAGAAGGAATCTCAGCATCTCCCTTCCTGTGCCACTCTCTGACAACAGCTGTGTAGTCTGCCAACTAAAGCAGGCTGATGAGAGTGGAACCCATCCAAGAGAAAACTCAAACTCTTGCCTAGACAGAGTGTTAGCTCAGAAACTGTTCTTTTACCTCAGTGGCTTAAGAATTTTGATTCATTTGGTAATAGTTTACCTTTGATGATATATGAATGCATGACTCATTTTGTGGCTTTTAGCACCTCGATGTTGGGAACTTACTGAAGTCTATTTCACTTATTCCAAGACAGCCCTGGACTTATGTCCAACCTTCCTCCTTGCTCCTGGCTCCCATAATAGGGAGTTTCTTTTATGTTGGCCTCTCAGGAGAGGCGCTCAGGACAAATGGTGTCATTCCACTGTTACAGCTCTAGATCTTTGAGGGCTTTTTTCTTTTGTATCTTCTATTAAAGTATAAATATTAATTATCGGATAATAGCTTTAGCTAGGATTTTCAAAAATGGGACATAGGTTGAAAAAGATAATACAATTTTTCTTCAGGCTTGACCTTGCTAAGATCAGAGCGAGGGCAATGGATTTTTCTAGCAGGAACGCACCAAGTAGTTGACCACCACTATGTTGGGTCTGGTGCCATGGGTCCAGAACTTCATGCAACCAAACTGTGGGCAAAAATAATTTACACTGACATTATGACTCAAATTCTGCAGGCTTGTTGCCTTCACTCATAGAACTGTAAGAACTTGGTCCCTTGAAAAGTCCCCCCAAGGTTTCCCCATGGAAGCCTCACATGTGTTCAAGCAGGCCCTTTACATGCTGCTGTTCTCCCTGGACCTCTGCTCATGATCTCCCACCTCATCTGGGCAACTGTTGTATCCATGAGCTCTCACTCTATATACCATTTACAACCTACCGAAGAAAGCTGTCTAGCCCTGGGGGCTATTTCCAATTGCTTAAAGCACCAACAGAACCCTGCATTTCTTTTAGCCCTTAAAATGGCCCACTTGACAGTGTTTATCCAACCCTTGCTAGGGTGTTCAAAAACCATTCCCAAAACACTGTGAGGTACCAGGTTATACCTCTCCCACTGACCTCTCAAGTATCTGTGCTCAAAGTTCCTTGCAGGTACCTTCAGGCAAAGTAAGCCAAAACCCAATTCAGACCCAACAATTCCAAGTCATGATCAGACATCCCTACAAAATTCTCTATATTCTTTAGGCTACGCCAGAGTCAACTTATCTTATACTCAAGTTTGATAGGTGTTGATCAAATCTAGGAACTTCAGTATAAAAAGCCACATTTTCAATTTATTAATTTATAAGGAAAAAGTGTTACCAAGTTAGCGTTATCTCTCTATATATCTCTTAATAGAAAAGTGTAGTTGGTTGGCCAAGCTTTTAGAAGAGTTATTGGTAAAAGGCCTAAGAGCAAAGAATTATATAATATGAATGGCCACCATCAATAACTTATAGCAGTTTTTGTTCATGAAATTTAAATTAGATTTTTCATGTTTCCATCAGCCATGTGTTTACAAACCAGGAGTGTGTATCTCATCCTTTAAATTTGGTTGACTTCTACTAATCTCAGTTGCAAAGAAATCCTCAAATTCTACTGTACCTTAGCTTTCCATCCCTTTTAAATCATAACCCTCCCTAGGTTTAGGACTTGGAATAGACAACAGTTTAGAATTTACCAATTAAGGCTTTGATAATCCCTTATTAATGAGGATCAGTCTGACTGTAGATTGCTGTGTAACAAGACTTTATAGGAGTTACCACTTTTATCTATATTCATGTAACAGGATGTCAAATTGGGATTCTTGGTTTCCCAGCTTTTTATGTGATACAAAGGCCAAGAATGATAAAAGAAGTGCCAGGTACTTGACTATCTATGCAGAGCAAGCTAAGAGATTCTAAAAACAGTCCTGCCAACATCTGCCTATCAACTACCTCTTACCTACACGAGAAGTTGAAGCAGTTGGTAGAGAAGAATGTCATGGGAAGATTTCCGGTATGCTGTGATGTCCATCCCCTCCTGTGGGGAAGGGCAGGAGAGTTCTTCCCCTTATCTCAAGTCAACTGAAGAGAAACTTGAAGAGAACCACGTGTAGAACTCGACATGTATCCCTTGGAGTTTGAGAACATAGGAACTGCATCCAACTCCTACTTGGGAAAATCTAAATGGGAGAGCTGGGGGCCATGGCTAGCCTTGCATGGTAGCAGGAGAAGTGGCTGCCATGGGAAGAGCCTGTCCTCCTAGTTTGATATGTGTCAGTTGTGGACTCTTGAGAAGAGGAGATGAATGGGGTCACAGAGAGAGAGTGAGGCCAAGTTTTTCCGGATAGTGAAGACACCCCAACAGAGGAGGGACTGGTCAAAAACCAGGAATGGAGAGCAGCTTACAAATAACCACTGCAGGAGGCATTGCTTGAATCAAGGGAACTGTGGTTAGAGTGATGAGGTGAGGTCTTTATAAAATACACACACACACCAATGACAAAGACAGACTTGGACATCTGCCAAAACAGGAGTTACCAGAAAATCTAAGAAACCTGTCCCAGGTTTCACCCAGGGTGGGGAGAACAAGTTGAGAGAGTAGTTGGAATAGGCAATAATGAGAAATAATAATGGTCATTATTATTTAGTCACTCAACGCAGTGGTCACTATGTTTAAAAAGATTTACATATATTAATCCATAAAACTGGTCTCGACTTGCTCTCTATCAATGTTCAATATACCAGTTACACTTACCTTTCCTATCATTTCCACATCTAACAAATATATATTAAGTACCTATAATGTGCAACTCAATGCTGAAAATACAGCAGTGAACGAGACAGATATTTTAATGAGAGGGACGATATCCAAGCAGACAAATAAGATAAGAACAAATTGTGGTAAGTGTTGTAATGCAATTAACATGGTGCTGCAATAGAGTAATCGGAGAAAGTCAATCGAGGCCACTGTCTAGAGAAACTTGTGAACACCCACGTGTGATTCAGCTTGAATTACCTCACTGAGTTAGCCTCAGAGTTCCATCAACTATCAATCACAGAGCTCATCTGGGCCAAAAGATTCTGTCATCATACATGCTGACATACCTGAAAGTCCATTTTCCAACCTATCATTGGCCAACCATTGCAGAGGGGACCATTCTTTCAAGTTCAGTCTTTGTTTCTTCACTGGGATTGAATCCAGCTGTGAACTTCAACTTTATGCTCTTTTTATCAATCAGAATACCCAGAGAACCACCAGCATTCAATTGTTTTCTGTAATGAGAGACGAGGCTGGGCATAGGAGTCTATCATTCTCAAAGATCCCCCAAATCTTTTGAGAATATGAATCTCAGAATCTTGCTAAGAAGCAAAAGAGACTTAGTTAAGTTTACCTTCTCCCCTGTTCTCCTAGGGGTCTTTGTTTCAAAAATCTACTGGAGGAACTTCAAGGCTAAGAACTGTTGTGAGGACTTGGAAACCTGTTATTATTGCCTCTGTTCCCTCTAAGGCCCATGTGGCCAGTGTCCCTCTGCATGTTCATTTCCTCTTTTTTTTTTCCTACACTGGCCAGCTTCCTTTACCTACTCATACCTTCTTCTCACTGATATTTTGGCCTACGCTCCACTGTGGTCCTGACTATCTCAAAGAATTTCTCATGTCCCTGAAGCTTCAGTTCCCACTTCTAGTTACTACATCACCATGGTTCAAAGACATTACTGATTATATAATGTACCATCATTTTAATACGACCTAGTAGGAGAAGGAAATATAATTACAATAAATACACACAGAGACTGTATGACATCCTGATTCCAGTATGTAAAATACCACAAAGGAGGTGTTCACCTTAGAATAAAAGAAGTAGAGTGATTGGTAATTTGGACACAGAGGATTAGGGCTGTTCATCTTCTATATCAACCAGATGATAAAATGCTGGACAGCCTTGGGCTGCTGGCTTTGGCGTTCCCCTCTGATCCAGTCAAGATACAGCTTACCTCTGGCTATATCTTGAGGCTGAAAAGCACTAAACACAGTGGCCTGGGCTGCTGTTCCCAGATGAGCTGTGGCATGGCAGCTCCACTGAAAGATTCTGGAAGTAGGTAAGAATTGACTTACCAAGTGTCATTAAGAAAGAAGAATGATCAACCCCTTGTCGTGTACTTGAGTATTTTTTCTAACTTAACAATATGAGGTTGATTCCAAACTATAAAATTACAGTCAGAAATTACATGGGAAATCATGCCCACATTTGGTCAGTTCTTGTCCCTTAGGTCATTTGTTTAGCTTACTGTCTTTGAAGCCTAAACTAGTATGGGAAAACAAACAAACAAACAAAAAACGCCTGAATAATCCATACCAGATGGATGAAAATTTCTGGGGCACATTTAACTCTCCTTGAGTTGTGAAGTCAAGTGACACTGAAGTTATTTTCAAGCATTGACTCAGAAGACCTGAATGTGTCAAAATGGGAAGGATTCAAGAAGGTCTTTCCCCTGCTGCCATTCAATGAGCAATTCCCATTTCCCTTTAGAAAAAGCTTTCCTCAGACTGCCAAGAACCTGCTGGCAGATGAAGTTTAAATTTAACAGATGGTCGTCTATAATTAAATGCTTGTCCACGGCTGGGCCCACTGCATTACAAATGCTGTGGGAAGATGTGCTAGTAGTTACCAAGTGTGGATCACTTCCAGGATGAGGGTCAAGGAAGAGAAAGTGTTATGTGGCCTTTCACATGAGATCATTAGAGAGATGGATAGAATTCAACCTATTGATTGCTGACAGAACCCGAGGAGAGGACTACTGAATTACTCAAACACTTAGTGGACTGAGAAGTGGGGGGATCCTTCGCCTGGGTAAGCAGGAAAGGTAAACACCCAAGGTGTGTGTTTGGGTTCATACACAGAACACACGATTTGAAGTGGAATAATACTGGTGTCCACACATACATACTGCATTGATATAACTACATTTTTTAAGTAAATTTAGAATTATCAGGGACTTGGCTTTCTTTCCATTTATGTACAACCAAATAGCTCATAGGTACAACTAAACATTTCCTTTTTCAGCTGAAAATTCAGAAACATTTAGAGACAGGTTTAAAATTTTTGATTCTAGATAAATATCTTTTGTTTTTCATGTTAGCTGAGCTGCTATGAAGAACAGGGGTCCCCTCAGGTCCCAGTTATGAGAAGATATGAGTAGAATCCACAGCTTGTGTCTTAGCTCCAGCCCTCTGATAAATTATAGCATAATGGCTATTAATTATATAGAATCCATAAATTAGGGTGCAAGTCTGTGTATATAATATATAAATATTGAATACAAAATTTACTTTTGTAGTTAGGGGGCCCAAAATTGACTATAGAGACAATTAAATATGTTCCCATATGTCTAACATGAGAAATCAGAGCTAAGGTCAGTTGCCAGATCTGTCCACAGTGATATGGCCCACCTTGAGGGTCCCAGCTAACAGTCTACCTTCAGCTAGGCCAAGTGAGAAAAGGTCCTGTCCCCTTGGAGTGCCAGCAGGGGCGCTGTGAGCCAGCCCTGGTGAGCTAGTGTTCACGTGGCTAACCCCCTGCTGGAGGCAGACCGGCTCCTGCCTGTTCACTGGCCTGTAGATGGCAGCCTGTTCGACCTGGAACGGCCTTCTGCCTGGGCATCATGCCTTGCTGCCTAGCCTCATAGCATCACGTGGGTTAAACTGAGTTGCTGTTAAAAATGCTTGCATCTAAGCAAACACAGAAGTGACTCTGAACTACATGTTTCTATTAATAATGTTGGTTCTAACCCCCCTCCTCAGCAGAGGGGACAAATCGTCTGGAGACAAAAACTCAGTGAGGTTTGGGAGGGAATGGCAACACAGGGGGCAACAGCCCTGGCTACTGGGCAGGCTGGCCCCTAAAAGCTTCTTGGAAAATGTGCTTGACAAATGAAAACCAAAGTGGGGAGAATCTCCAAGCTAACTGCTACTTATTGCTCTCCTGCTCACCTTTCTTTCTTGTTTACACCAAATCAAAGGTCAAATTGAAGTTATAAAACAGCAGTTTATTTTTTTTAAATCTTCTTTGGGAAAAAGAATGAGATAACTCAGCTGGTTAGAAAAGACTAAAAACACTCACTCCCACTATTCCTGGCATCCATACCAGTGTGTTAATAGAGATGGCTTTCCAGTGAGGTCTACAAACAAACAGGGTCTGTATCCCTGAGCTGGTGGGTGCTTTTCAGTCCAGGATTCCGGAATGGCCCAAAGGAGGAGATGAGACGTAAGCAGATGGTGATGAAAATGCTGTTGGAGGAGCCAGGTCCTGGAAATGTCCCAGGGACAGAAGGACCCTAATATAGCCTGAAGTCCAGGGACTCTGAAAGCAAAGCAAACTCACCAGAGCACTGTGTCCTCTGAGGACTTCAACTGGAAAAGTAAACCGAACTTTGGCAGGTCAAACACGTTTGGGACAGGATATTTATACACGGCTATTTCTGTAACTGGAATTGATCAGACATGGGTATTCTGGGTTAGCTCAGTTACTGTCCCCTCAGGCACACACAGCCATCACACATATTTATGTGTTCTTGTGTGTGTGTGTGTGTTGGGGTGTGTGGTAATATATGGACAGAGAAGCCATTCTGATTTTTCTTCCTAGCATTTCATCATGTCTCCTTCAGGGTCCACTTATTAATTCCTAAACCATTAAGATTGGTGTTTGAATGGTTCCATAAGAATTCTCTCTGGCAACAAGTTAAAACATTTTCAGGTCCCACCTGAAGGTTCAGAGTTAGGGCTAGGGTATACCCTGGGAATCTGTATTTTTAAGATCTCCCCAGGTGATACCAATGTCAGGTTTAGAAAGCACTGATTTTACAACAAAGAGTCTGCGAAGTGAAAAGTATATAAAGAGGGCTTCCCTGGTGGCGCAGTGGTTGAGAGTCCACCTGCCGATGCAGGGGACATGCGTTCGTGCCCCGGTCTGGGAAGATGCTGTGGAGCGGCTGGGCCCATGAGCCATGGCCGCTGAGCCTGCACGTCTGGAGCCTGTGCTCCGCAACGGGAGAGGCCACAGCAGTGAGAGGCCTGCGTACCGCAAAAAAAAAAAAAAGAGAGAGAAATGGAAGGAAAATTAATGATAAACTGTATTTTCAAAAAAAAATAAGTCGGGCTTCCCTGGTGGCGCAGTGGTTGAGAGTCTGCCTAACGATGCAGGGGACGTGAGTTCGTACCCTGGTCCGGGATGATCCCACATGCCACGGGAGCGGCTGGGCCCGTGAGCCATGGCCGCTGAGCCTGCACGTCCGGAGCCTGTGCTCCGCAACGGGAGAGGCCACAACGGTGAGAGGCCCGCGTACCAAAAAAAAAAAAAAAAAAAAATGGGGAGAAAAGTATATAAAGAGAAGTAAATAGGAAATATTTATTTTGTGGTTTCCTCTGAATAGAGACAAGAATTCTAAATAGCTACATTTAGTCAAAAGAATGGTATCACATAAATAGCAGGGTCAGATTTCAAAATTCAAAGGATCAAAAGTCTCTTTTAGACTTTTCTCTTGATTCTGATATTCTTTTCCAGGCAATTATGTTTCTAAAGCAGCTTAGATATTTCTTTTAAGCTATTATAAAGAGCCTTGGTGGACTATATACTATAAATGATCATGGTTTTACACAAGCAGAGATCCACCTGGTATTCATTCCACCAACTGGTATTTTGTTGTTTTTTACTAAACATCTACCTGTCATTTTACAGTACAAACTTTCTATTTATCTTTGCTCCTAGGGGCCTTTCCAAGCAGATTAGATGTTTTTGCATATTAAAAAGAGCCTTCTAAGGAGTCATACTATAACTGTTTTCAAGACAAAACAAAACTGTTTTCAAGACAAAACAAAACATTAAAAGGAATCCATCACACTCAATCCATAGACATATACGTATATAATATCTAATAGCTTACTCGTCTTATTGGAGAAAAATTACAGAACCGAACATTATAATGGAAATCCCCAGATAATCATGAAAACAAAGGAAATGAAAATCTATCCAGTAAGACTCCATAACTGGACCTATGAAAACGGATGCACGGGAGAGTAGATGCAGGCAACTAGTGCGTCCAGGGCAATATAACAGCCTGCAGTTACACACAAGTGGGTGAGAATTTTTAAAAGTAAATTGTGATCTTCCTGAGAGATATTCTTTTGGTGAAATAATTCATAATTGAGTAATCTAACTGCTTAGTCTCTCCATTGCTTCATATTAGATATTGTTCCGGTACATTATTTTTTCTCTCCACTCTATCCTTCTCCAATTGTATCTCTTCATTGAAGGTGTGTGTGTGTGTGTGTGTGTGTGTGTGTGTGAGTGTGTGTGGTGAAGTATAAGGAAAGAAAACACTTTAAAGCCACTGACCAGACCTTATGACAAAAACAGTTCTTGAGCCAAATACTAGAAACAAGATAAGATGATGTCTTTGCTCTCTATGCTGACCACACAGGAAAAAAAACAAAAAGATTACCACATTGCTAATAACAGGTGCTGGCTACAAAAGCCACACAGCATTAGCACAAAAGCAGGAGGGGGCAGTGATGTGAAGTGGGGAGAAGGAGGGGATGAATACTATAGGAAGAAAAGTGAAGAAGAGAGAGAGAAAGGGCAGTCAGAAAACAAGAGTGGTGAATATTAGAAGATTAGAAAAGAAGAGAGGCAAGGGACCACAGAAACTTTAACAATAATGGGATGAGACAGAGGAGATAACCAATAATTTGTACTGGATGCGGGGTTGGGTGGGAGACGTGGGGCGGTGGGACTTGCAGGAAGAGAACTGAAGTTTAGGAGAGTTCCATTCGGAGAGGCCAGCCAGCACTCTGTACTGTCTTGGTGCCCTACTAAATGTACAGCTGAGTTAGGGATGGGATGGAGGAAGGCAATGATTAGGAATTGGATTTATGGTGAATTTAGAATTCAAAAAAAAGGCTTACTTCTGTCTTCTCTACTGTATTATACTGTATTACATTTTAACACAGTATAATAACTCAAAACAAGTTAAGTGAATATATTAATGCAGTAAGTGTTTAAAAGGTGTGATCTATGTGAATGAGGGCCTATCGTTAACCAAACTGTACCATATACTTCAAAATTTGCTAAGAGGGTGGATCTTATGTTAATTGTTCTTATCGCAGAAAACATTAATAATAAATGAAGAGAGTCGGTGGGAATGGATATGTTCATGGCACAGAATGTGATGATGATTTCATGGGTATATCTTATCGCTACCTCATTAAGTTGTATACATTAAATATGAACAACTTTCTGTCAATTATAACTCAATAAAGTGGCTTGAAAATTAAAAATAGAAAATAAAATGAAGCATAGTGACTGATGGAACGGAAGTTTACAAAAGCGGCAGAGCTATTGATGTTTTCTGGAAATCAGAAAATCTCTTGCTCCTTTCATGGCCATGCCTTTAAAATGTGGATCTATAAAATGCAAAGAATTCTTCCTAAAAATACTCCTATATGACACTACAGAGGCCACAGATACAATCCTTGAGTCTTCTGTTCCGTTACTAAGATAGCATGCTTACCTGGAATTCCTGAAGGACTAAACTGAAAGTTGATATCCTGAACCAGTAAACTCTAAGATCCCAAATTATGTGGCGACGTCTCACCGGGATGGGTTGATGTTTTAGGGACTTTATCTACTAGGGTTCAATTATTGTGGGTTTTATTTTAAATTTTAGAATTTGGCCAACTCTCTCCTTTCAAAATTATGTCAATTCTGTTTTCTCAATTTTTTTTTTGTTTTTGCCCACCACCTATCACTTAAACTAGGAGAGATTTATTGTTCTTAACTAAAATGATAGTTATTTCAATAGGACTACTATATGTGTCCGCAGAGATGGGTTATAGCTTGTAATATCTTTGGATTGTTAGTGTCTTGCACTAATCCATCCTATTCTTGCTCTTAACATTTATTTATTGATGAATCTGTGTTCCCTAATCCCCACCATACAACCAAAACAAGGAGCTGGTAGCCAGTGCTGTGAGGGAGAAGGGCCATGTGAATCTTTAAGGGGGAGGGGGAGGTATTTCTGCAGGACTGGAATGCTGTGACAGAAAATAACACATGAATTACTCTTCCCTTTGCCTCAAGCAATAAGGCAGTGGTGAAAGAGATGATATGCTGACTGTGCTCCTCTGAGTGTTCTTCATTTCTATGCATGCCTTCCTCAGGTGCACAGGGGTAAGAATGTGCACTATTGTGAAGACTCATTCCAGGGGAAGAACCAGTAAAGTATACTTCAAAAAGATTCAATGATCTCCTCCTCTCATGCACTGTAATTTGTCACTCACCTTTGTTTCTGACAATGAGTTTGCATTTACTTTATACGTGTAAACACGTCCTCATCTGAGTCGCCTGCCACTCGCACTTATGACCCTCAAACAAAATACAAACATGGTGAAGACCATTTGCTTTTTCTTAGAAGCAAACTGGAAAATCTTGATTTTCTCATGAAATAGTATACACTAATAGTATGCGTAAATAAAATGACTTCTTCCAGGCATAGATGAAGATATCTAGGAGACAAGATTATAGTCTGGATTTTTTTCATATCTACCATTTGTTTATTTAACGGGAATCAATTTTTCCTTATTTAATAATATGGAGCTAATTAAAGAGGATGGTTCACACTATAAATGAAGTCTTGGGCCATGCAAAATCCAGAGTGCAGATTAACCATGGGAATATTCCCTACCATGTTCACCAAGTATGGAGGAATTCCTTCAAGGGTATGAGTTTAGGGATTTTTCTTGCAGGGTCCCTGGCATTAATTCAGTTATGTTTTCTGAAGACTCAGAGTTATCAAGTAATGCATTCTTTAAGAAGAAGAAATTGTGTTTACTTTGTTTCTATATCCCTTGAATTTTTCAAAATCATTTGTCATATAATGAATAAATAAATGATAGAGGTGAATAAGTGAGCAAGAAACAATGATTCTTTTCTCTTTCTTTTTTTTGGCTGCGCTGCACGGCTTGAGGGATCTTAGTTCCTCGACCAGGGATGGAACCGTGCCCCCTGCAGTGGAAGTGCAAAGTCCTTATCACTGGACCGCCAGGGAATTCCTCAATGATTCTTTTCCAATCACTGCTCATAAGGAGTCAAGTGGTATTTGACCCCCTGTAGAGATTAAATCCACAGAGATAAGATAGATGATAGATAGACAGACAGACAGACAGATACTGATTTAGTAGGTCTGGACTGTGAAACCATATATTCAAAATTTCCCTAGCTTTTCTAAATTACAAGCAGGTAGAGAACAAGTGCATTAATATACCTCAGAGACAGAGAAGGTCCACTACTGGTGAATAAGCTATTATGTTATTAATTTGTTAATCTGTTTTATACTTATATAAATATATCATTTATGTTTACAATTTATATATACACACACGAAAGTATCGGTTTTTATTTATATTCTCACCTTATTCCAAAAGAATTTAAAAGTTAACAGAATGTCACATATAATACCAGGTTAAAAAAGTACGTGAGATTAAAAAAGCAAAAGAAATATACAGGTAAAAGGGTATCAGTCAGGACTCAGGCTGAAAGATTGTGCTGGCTAGGAGGACCAAGAAACCATGGGGATCGGTGCTAGTGGTGGTGTTTACTCTGAGTATTTAGCGTTGCCTTCTGCAGTGATTCAGAGTAAGGTGATCTCAGAGTCAGTTTCTCCCTGCTTACAGTTTGTTATTGCTTTTCTTTTCCCTTGCCTGTGTCCTCTGAGCCAGCAACACTTTGATAAAAGAGAAAATATTTTTATTGTTAGTCATTCTTTCCAGAAAGCTCACCCTTACCTAGCTTATTCATCTCATTAATATCATCTCTTAAAAATTTTTAAGAAGAACGTACTCTCCAGCTGCCATCTAAGCATAAAGCTGGGAATGATTAAAGATACTTCTAGCGATAAGAAATTATTTTAACTGTCTGGTGATGTTACTCCGAAAGGGGACAATAATCCCCCCAAAAGCCTTGTTCACCTTGGCACCCAGAGGCCCCTAAAACTGAAGCCATTCTTACAACTCAAAGGACTGGGTGTTGTGTGAAATTTGGGGGGTAGAGAGGACCGTACCGGGGAAGTTTAGGCAGGAGCCGAGAGCAGAGGATGCAAAGTCTTTCAAACATCTTGAATGTGTAGGAATCAAATTGTGGGCCACTAGTTCAGCTTCTGTGCATGACCTTGAACAGCTCAGTCTGAATTCAGGATGAAATGGAACACTTGTGGGTCTCCCCAGGCTGGGTCTCCTTTCACTACTCCTGCTCAGCTGCCCTGGAGGCACCAGGCAGCTGCCCTTTGCAAACATACCCCTGGATCCACTGCCTACTTTGATGGTGGGAAGTAGAAAGTGAGAAATCTCTCTGGGCTTATTCACCTTAAACTGGTCAGACCAGTATGGGGAAAGCGAGGGAGTTTTCCTTGTCTCCCACCCCTCCCTTGTGACCAAGCAGCTGAACAGAAAACAAATCCCACTGATTCACAAATATCCAAAGCAAAAGGCAGACCAGAGCTCATGCCAGTTCTACAGGACATGGTAACAAAGACTGTTATCACAAGAGCATGGGATCCAGGCCCCAGTCAGCATGGTAGGTGGAAATGCCAGACAGGGCTCCTGCTGTCCACGCTGTGACCACTCTAAGATGGCAAAAAGTTTCTTTTAAGATCTCAGGACACTGGAAACTCTGAAAACACTACCTGATGGAAGCATTTTATTCTCAAAGGGAAAGAGCAAACCTTAACTTCCTCTAATGCGTAGTTGAGAAAATTAGCAAAATGTTGAATTTCCAGAGAGTCTGATGAACTTCAAAACAACCTGAGTGTACAGTGTTCAGATCTGGTTCCAGAGGTGTGTAGAAGGGGTGCTTGTGCCCTGGGAAGCTATGAGGGGCCCTGAGAAGACTCGAGGCTTTGAACCAATGTTTCATGTCAGCCAGTCCCTAATTCTAATCATACCACTGGCAAGTCCTCTTACCACTCAGAGTCTCAATGCCCTCTTCTTTAAAGTGAGGACAGAGTTGCTGAGAGCATTAACTGTGAAAATGTAGGTTATAGGGACTTCCTTGGTGGTCCAGTGGGTAAGACTCCATGCTCTCAATGCAGGGGGACAGGGTTAGATCCCTGGTCGGGGACTAGATCCCACGAGCATGTCACAACTAAGAGTTCGCATGTCACAACTAAGAAGTCCTCATGCCGCAACTAAAGATCCCGCATGCTGCAACTAAACATGCAGCAGCAAAGATCCCACATGCCACAACTAAGACCCAGCGCAGCCTAAATGAATTAAATAAATAAATTTTTTTTTTTTTTAAAGTAGGTTAAAATGTCCTGCAAATTTCTTGGCACCCATTTGCTCAGATGAATCTGAAGCAGACAATGCTGAGTCAGAGGTAACCTAGTGGCCCACTTGGTCCTCACTTCAAATAATCCCAGGAGACCGTGAAATCAACCCAGCCTGTCCTTCCACAATTGGAGGCTGCCTTTTCCAACTCCAGCTCCTTTAGAAGAAGGGAGGGGTCAGGGGTTTGACAGTGAACGCACCGACACTTAACAATGGAAGGGATGTGGTGTAGCTAGGTTGGTTCTGAAACCCAGGGACCTTTACTACGACATGCCTTCTGCTGTGGGTACCAAAAATCATGATTACACTCATTGAGTCCTTCTCCTCAAGAATATTTACCAGTGAGTTGTTTCAGCGATTATAAGACAGAACTCCTAAGGTTCATCCTAGCTTGACAATGACTTTCTAGTTTCATGATTAGACAGTAAAATACGGTGGTGACAAGCATATGTTTTAAAGCCAAACATACCTGAGTCTAGAAATGAAAACCTGGTTAAGTTGATTAATTTTTTTAAGACCTTTTCACCTGTAAAATGGAAATAATAAAAGAACTTACTGAATAGGGTTTTAGTGAGGATTCTGGAGGTTAATAAATTTCAGTTGCTAGGCACTGCGCCTGGCACATAGTGACTGGTCAAAGAAGACTGACAGCTATGAACACTATAGAGATTGAGGGCTGTGTGGTTGGAATTATGATTAGGTATGAGCACATATAGCAAAAATATGATGAACTAAAATTTTCTAAAATTGGCTGCTAAGGTGTTTGTAATAGGACAACAAAATCCGATTACATATTACCTAAAATTCAGTATTGATAATTATACAATAAGAGCTATGATTTTCTTCAATTATCAAACTTGCAAGGTAAGCTTAAAATGAGAGACCAGACTCCAGATATTTCTATATTCTTGAATTTTGCTTTAACTTAACTGGAAACTCATTTGTATTTTAATGCAAGATAATGCATATGGCTCTTTCCCCAATGAATAAATCAAAAGATTTAGCAATAGGAAAGAAATAAACAACACAAAACAACTTCAACTAGGTTATAATCATCAATAGGCAGAGGCTGCATCATTTTTATATCTGGGCACTTAATAAATTCCATTATTTGATGACAACAGTAAAAGTCAAAAGAGTATTAACTGTTGAGTGCAGGAAGGGACCACAGCAATCACCTATGACTATACTATGTTAATCACTTATACTATACTCATGGTATTTTGAGGACTAGAATAGGAAAAATGGGTCATTTTCAGAAATGGCAAGACCATCATTGATATTAGAGGAAGAAACTGTCTAGTGATGGATCAGGACGAATAGCGAAGGCAAAGAATATCCTGTGTAAATGGTCACCAATAAGAAACGCTGGAGGGGCCGGCTGTAATCACCCCTGTGGCCATCCAGAAGCACTGGTGTGCAAAGCCTTGAGTGGCACACAGCAAGCCAGGTCTGCCTTCATGGTGAAAGCCATTCCCATGAAAATGTTACTGGGAATCTTTGTGAAGAACCCGAGGGGCATCATAGCACAAGCTGCTGCGGCTTTAAGCAGAAGTTGGTATCATGGTGCTCCCAAAGACACTCCTGTTGTTAAGAGGGTCCCAAGGAACCCCTTGTTTCAACACTTGTCCTTCAAAGTGAGGAAAGGGCATGCCAGGAAGGTTCTAGACAATTTTCACTCAGAGCAGATGAACTGGTAGCCAAGTAGTCTGACAAATACTGTTACCTATTCTACTTTTCCTCTCCTAAAACGAGGAAAGAATATAACGTTATATTTAGCAAAGTTGGTCAACACAGGCTCTGACTAATAATGGTAGAACAGGCTAACAGTAAACGATAACAAAATCTCCAGCTTCAAAAGGAATGGCCCAAGATACAGCCATGCGGTCTTTCACTGTCTTCCGCTCACTCCCAAGGTGTCCATCCAGCTATGGTGAGTCATCATCAGTTTTCGGCATGAAAAGTGACAGCTTTAGTGTTTTCCCCAAATGGAGAAGTCTGTGTTAAGGCTCAGGTTTACCGAAATCATTTATCAGAGCCCTGTCCTCACGGCAAAGCATAGGCAATTATGAGCTTAAGTACCACGATATACTTTCATGAGAGCCTTCTTTTTCATGAAAATGCTGACAGAAGATAGGCTTCTATTGAAATACTGATCCAGTACGCTTGTACTTGTGAATTTAAAGCTTAGCATAGCTTCCTAACAGGATATTCTGGCTGAAATAAACTAAGGAAAACTCAGGTAATATATTTGACAGTAAAAGAATATCCAGAACTTTAGTTAATTAGGTTGTGAATAGTCACTCCCTGTTTAGACATTCTTTAGTTACGACCTATATAGGGATAAAATATGCATATTCTCATTCTAAATTTGTCATGCTTAAAATTGTGATTTATTTAGGAAATAGAAAAGGACCAGACATTTGGTTTTCAGCTTGGGGAAGGGGAAGGTGGAAAAAGCATGGCCAAAGTCATGCTCATATCCAGAAAGTACAAAGCTGCTGACCATCTTCCAGGTCAGCAGGAGACTTAGGTGACCAGGAAGGTTCCATTGATAGCAAGTGGGTAGGAATGAACACGAGCAGAATGGTATGTATTTGGAATCATAACAGTGAGGGAATTAAGAGGAATAAAAGATCCGGCCACCTAGTAGAGGCGTATCTCCACACCTTTTGCTTCTTCCCAGGCACCTCTCTACTATGTTTTTTCCTTCCTGACACCCAAATTGCATAAGGCCGTGGAAATTTTGTCCCACTTCCCGCCTTACTGGAAAAAGAGGAATGAGGATCTTTCAGAAGGAATATTTTTCCTTACACTTGGAAGGATGGAGATGATGGGAAGGTGGAGAAGAGTCTTCTCTGTGTTTCTATTTGTTATCACAGCAGAACCAAGAATTACCCTGGCTTATACGTCGTCTATACTCATTTCATCGCATTATTTAAATTACCTAAATCTATTGTTTCTATCTCAGAAATCTCTTTCAAATCCACCTTCTCTTTTCTACCTCCAATCACACTTCCTTGTTTCAGTTGCACATCATTTCTTACTTTTATTACTATAAAACTCCCTTAATTGGGGATTCTATTGTTTTTCTCCATTATAGCTCATCTTTCACACTGCTATCAAAATTCTCTTTCTATAACAAAATCTCATCATGTCACTTCTTTACTTAAAAATTTGTTCCCTATTGTTTCAAAGCTTCTGATTTTAGTACTGGATGTGACCTTAAATATTATACTAAAAATCAAAAATCCACAGTTAATTCTGACCCACAGCTATTACTGAGAACCACTGTTTTAAACTTTTCTATGTAAAGGCAAGCAAACTAGACATGAGGTTGGTCTAATAATACACATTAAAATTCTTATCTAGGGAAAACAAAGGAAGTGGGACTAGTTTTGTTTTTCTAGTAGATGTCATACAATCAGAAAAATGCCAAATTAAATAAATCCACCATGGAGAGCAGACAGAGTAGCATTTGTTATCTTCTCTCTTTAATACAGTTTTCATTTACATGAAAGATCCATCGGCACCATCAAGTTCCAAGTCTGATGGATTTATCCAAATAAGACGTGGCTATCCTACGATAATTACCTACTCCGCCCCTCTACCACCTCTTCCAGATCAGTACAAGTTCTACAAGAACTCTCCCTTCATTATTCATTAAGAACATTGAGATGGGGGAAAGAGAAAGAATCAGAGTAGACAGAAAGATTAACCCAGGCAATTCAGCACTGGGAAGAATTAGTTAGAAAACATATCTTCATACCCCCTTTATGTTTTCTTTTGGAAACAAAGAAACATACAAAATCAAAGAAAAGAGATAATAAATGTTCAGGTACCCATTATCCAGCTTCAAAATTATCAACTCATCTCCAACTTTGCTTCATCAATACTCCCCCCATATACACTCTTTCCATCTTACACACTGGATTATTTTGTAGCAAATCTAAGACACTGTTTTATTCCTCTATAAATATTGTACTATGATGCTCTATAAATATTGTACTATGAACCTGAAAAAGATAAAAACTTTGAAAACAGAACCACAATACACTTATTGTATTATTTTCCTATTGCTGCTGTAACAAATTACCACAAACATAGTCGTTTATGAAAACATAAATTTATTCTCTTACAGTTTGAACGTCAGAAGTTGGAAATGAGTCTTAAAGGGGCTGAAATCAAGGTGTCATCACGCAGAGTTGTTCCTTTTCAAGTCTCCATAGGAGAGTCCATTCCTCGCCTCTTCCAGCTTCTAAGGCTAATGACATTTCTTAGCTGCTGGCTGCATCACTCCGACCTCTACTTCAGTCACATTTTCTTCATTGACCTTCTTGCTTCCCTCTTCTAGAGACCCTTGTGATTACATTCAGGGTCTACCCAGATAGTTCAGGATAATCCTTAATCATAACTGCAAAGTCCCTTTTGTCATATAAGGTAACATATTGACAAGTACCAAAACCTAGGGCATGGACATTTTGGGGACCATTAATCAGCCTACCACACACTTAAAAATTAGCGGTAGTTCCTTAGTATCATCATACAGAGTTCAAACCCCTCTGATCATCTCATAGATTCTTTTGTTTGATCTTGTTTTCAGATGGTTTGTTTAAATCAGTACCCAAAGTCCATACGCTATAATTGATTATGTCTCTTTTAATTAATAGGGTTTTTCTTGCAATTTAACTTGTTGAAGAAACTGGATCGTTTGAGCTGTTAAATATCCCACACACAAGATGATGCCTATGTAGTTATTTAATACATACTTTTGTCCCCATTTTTCCTATAAACTGGTAGTTCAAGAAGCTTGATCAGTTCCAGATTGTATTTTTTGGCAAAAAGATTTCATGACGCCTCTCATTCCATTTAAGCATGGTTCTTTACATTATCCTTTACATTCTTCTTTCGTCGATCAAAACCTTTCTCTCTGAAAAGGTTTTATTACATCCTGGTAGTCCTTATGCTTTATTATGAATTAATAGGCTCTGGATGATGAATTATTATTATGAATTAATTTAAAGGCTCCGGTACATCCCTTCAACACAGATTCTGACTTTAGTTCTGTTCTACTCAGCAATACCAAGAGTAAAATCCTAGAGGTATCAGTCATTCCAATCACATCACCAAGTCGACACTCTTCCTGACTAGCTTGATTCAAATTTGTAGGCAGAACAGTTCTAGAAGGATTCACCCATTAAGTTTGAAGAATGACCTTAGGTCCTAGGATAACTCATGTGTCACATCCTCAGAGAAACAATGAGTGAGACCACATTTACAACAAATTCAGGCCACAGTGTAATATCAGGAAGCAGAGCATGTGGCCTCCTTGATAGAGGAAGGAGATTCAGAAATGAAGATATCAGGAAGAACCAATCCTCGGTCAGTGTTGACCTCTCTGTCTTTCTGTCCAAGTTCTCACAATCAGACAGCTGATCTCAAGGATGGGATAGAACAGGAGACAATTATAAGACAGAGAAAAGTGCTCATAGCTCATCTGAGAGCAGAATGAGAAGACGAAGACTTACAACTGCTTCTACCTTGCTGATTAAAAAGAAGTTTTTTTCTTCTGATTTAAAAAGACAAGCAGAATTTGATAGCCATATAATGTGGTATAAGGACTGAATGATCTGTCCTGGGTTTGGCTGCAAATTCTACTGCTAACTAGCTATGTGATTTGGGGGCAAACCTTTAAATGTTCTGGATTATTGGTCATCTTTAAAATGCAGGCGAAAGTCCCTCGCACAGATTTTTTTCTAGTGCATGTCATTGCTAATGTTAAACACAGCATAAAATGTACATTCATCCCCTGATCTCATGCACTTCATAGAATTTTAATGATTAGAAGATTTGAAAATATGCCTTTGCACAGCACTTCAGCGAGATAACTGACTCCTGCAATTGTGCGGCCTTCCCCAACAGGCTCCACCCAAGAGTAGGCTGGAAACCTGCTAAAATACCTTAACACAGGTATATTGTTCTTGTCACTCATCCCTGCCCCCTAACTGGTGCATCACTGGTATAAACAAGAGCTGCAAGTACACTGTCAATACATTCACACTAAAACACAAATTACCAGTACTTGAGAAAATGGAGTTCAATGAAACAATAAGGATTCATTCATACTATCATATTTGGTGATATGATAGCATGAATTACTACTAATTTTGCTAGAGTGAGAGAAGAATGGAAATGGAAGTATTCCATTTAAAGCAATGTCTTTTATGATCCCAGAGAGGCATTAAAAATAGGTATGTTTGCATTCCTGCCAATCCATTCAATAAAATCTCTTGGTGTCACTTGGGCAAAGGGAAGGGTCGATTGGCAGTAGTAGTAATCACTGTTCAACTCGGGCAATTCAGGTACAACATGATAACTCAGGAAGACAGGCTTTTACAAGCATAACTCCTTCACTGACAGCACCTGTACAATGGGTAAATAGATCATTAGGTAGGTGGATCAGTAGGGAAGTCAAACCCAATACATTTATTTTAAAATAACCATTTGGGGCAGACATAAATAGCCTCTCCACTCTTCATAGTACAGTACACGCATTATGCTCTATATGAAATAAAGATCAGCTGGTTATTGAAAACATGTGAATCCCTCACAAAGTGGTTAGAGTAACATATGGTTTCAATAACCAAGTGGGATTTGCTTAACATACAGTGACTTTATTATTAAATGCGGTACAATTATTTAATTTAAATGTCAAATATTGAAACCAGCCTGGCTAAAGATTAACAGCTAATACCCTACTTAATGTTAAATATTCAACAAATGCTTTTTAATGTGGAATTAGTACTTAACTACTTCAGTCCTGGAGATTTTCTTTTCATTTACCTTATTAACCCACAGTCCCTATGTGTTAAAACCTTAGAATCACACAGCCTTAGCACTACAACGTCCTTACAGAGCTGCCAGTCTGTGCCTTTGTCCTTATCCGTAGATGAGGAAAAGGAGACCCAGAAAGGCAAGATAACTTATTAGAAGTTTCATGAACAGAGTTAAATTTTCCAATTCAGCACCTTCCATGACACCATACTGCTCTTCTCATAAAAGAATTAATACAGGATGATCAGAGACCCAATATTTTCTGAAATAAATCTCTATAAAACCAGTACATGGCCAGTACAGAGCGATTTTTCCTTCCTTATCTATACCCTTCCCTTAACCCCCACCTCTCCTGACCCCCAAATA
This sequence comes from Lagenorhynchus albirostris, assembly GCF_949774975.1. Taxonomy (NCBI): domain Eukaryota; kingdom Metazoa; phylum Chordata; class Mammalia; order Artiodactyla; family Delphinidae; genus Lagenorhynchus; species Lagenorhynchus albirostris. Next base: position 82,923,215 of record NC_083095.1, read on the forward strand.
TTTCCTCCTAGTGGCCCCAGCAACTCTTGCTGGCTCAGGGCCTAGGACGTGAATTCTATTCTGCAGTCCTGGAGCTAAAGAAGAAAGTTCATACTCCAGATCTCCAGTACAGCTACAGAAAGAATGGAACTGAACCCAACTGTCTTACAGAGGAAGGATGACTGCCAAGTACTGAAAATCCAAGGAGAGGAGCAAAACAATGGCAGGAGAAGCCATGAGTCCCTAACCTAACAGCAGGTCCGGATAAAGCAGTGAAGCTTTTATGTATCTGGGTGTAACTGTGATTTGTGGGTGGATTAGGCCAAGGGTGGAGGGACTCACTAAAAGTTGAACTGAGCCAAATATTTGAAGAATCTGGTATTCTATAAACACGAGTCCCCCAACCCTTCTCTCTCACTCTTACCCTCTTTGCTAAATTGGCTGTAGAAACAAGGCTTAATCAAGTACTTTTTCGAGTCCGCAACCAAAATGGCAAGCTACTTGATGGTTTATCAAGTCACATGAAAAATATTTTTAATAATTGAGCTTATTTTGCCTAGCGAAAGCATAGATCACAGTTTGAGTTTGTGTGTGTGTGTGTGTGTGTGTGTGTGTGTGTGCGTGTGTGCAGAGGGAGGAGGTGGGAAGGGAGGGGAGGGGATGACAGGAAGGGAGTTGTGGCTTTAGGACTATCTTTACATGTTTTCTCTGCTCTGTGGAATCAGAAACAGACTATTTCAGTATAACTCCAAACAGAAGAATTAGTCCCAGCAGTCAGAAAAACAGGGAGGTGATTTCTGCTAATAATCAGAAATACTTTTTTTAACCATCAGAGTTGCCCAGTGATAAAATGATGGAACCAGCCAAAGTTGTGAGCGCCTAGTTTTTGAGAATTTTTGAGTGCTTCAGTGAAGTAAGCTCTGATGCCTTTTCTGTTCAGCTCAAGATTCCACGGACCTGCTATATAAGCCTTGGATTCATTTTTCACGAAGTAACATTTCACTGCAGATCCCTCGGGTGTGATTTTCTTTGGGAAAGAAAGGTAAAGCCAAGAGACATACAAGGGAGATGGAGGAAAGGAAGAGCAGGGGGCTCTGAGAAAGAGGAATTGGCCTAGAACAAGCAAGTGAAGAACAGACCTCAGTTACCATAATGATTAAACAGGTAGGTCACCGTTCCTATACTGAAATGAGAGAGCTAGGATGAGTGCATTGGATGAGGGCATAAATCAGAGGTAGGAAGGGTAGAGCTCTTTGTAACTCAAATGTCAGCTGTGGCATCCTTGCACCATGGAGATCTTACTAAACTTGAGCCCAACTGCAAGTCCCCACAGCTCTTACCCTGGTTTCTGGACATTCCCATGTGACTTGGGAAACAAGAGTCCAACTTGATCTGATCTCTGTTGACCTTTTCTGGACAAATATCATGAGTTACAGGTAAACAAGTTTTTTCTCCATGGGAGGATTTTCCTAACAGAGCAGTATGGAGACAGAATAGATAACTGACGGCCAGAGTGAGGGTTCCATCCTAGTGTTGGGGATGTTGAGGGGAGAGACATGATTACTTTGTCCAACCAGGCCACTAACAGGCCACAACCCAGGCTTCTAAACTATTGGCAATGGTCCTAAGAACACCTGCAGGAATAATGGAGAAAACTGTAGCACTTATTCCAGGAAACTTAGGAGATATTTCTTATAGGACTCTCAGAAAATAATCTATGAATTGGAGATTTTTAATATATCACCTCTCCCCCATATTTGTGGTAATATAATATCTTTTCCGCTACCAAATGTAGTCAGTGGACCCTTATTATTATTTTTTTTAACCAGTGCCAGCTATGTTGTAGCTATTAAAGACCTTTATTCAAAATGCAAAACACCAGACTGACATGTCTCATCAGTTGGGAGGCATGCTGCCTCTACATTGGTTGTCGGTGTAGTTTCATTTCTAATAGGCTATGATGGCAGGATGCAGCTAAATATAAACCAGACCTGTGGACTCCTCATCAAGGAAATGTCTCACGCTGAGAGCGAGGGCTCCTTTACCTCTGCTATGTTTATACACGTCTCCTCCTGGGCTCAGAGGTCTGTCCCTAAATGTGGTGAAATGGAGCAGAACTTTCCTGACTGGCTGGTATCTAAGCTTTGAATGTCAAGCAGTGATTTCAAGGTCATGGCACTCTGCTGTGGTTGCTCCCATGTCCTTCCAACACCATCCCCAAGAATGGAGAAGAATTATCAACACCTTGCCTTCCTTCAGCACAAAAAGAACGTTGTTTCTTATCTTCTTACCATGGAAGAAAGGATGCTTTCCCCACCATCAAGATTAACTCACAGTGAATGATTTAAATCGCACATGCCCTAATCTCTTCCAGTTCATACCAGCTTCCTGCTCTGATTTCTAAGACCATAAACTCTTAAGATTGAACCGGAATGCTTACTACTTTTTAAGGGCCAGATTCACATATACTTTCCTTGCAGGAAAAACTTGCATTACAGACTATGAGCGCTCAGCCTACTCTCCCAAATCCAAACCAAAGATCCAGGGTAGGTTATCGCCCACTGGACCCACTGTCCCCATCTTGCCGCCCTCATGTAAGCTCACACATGCCACCAATTAAAGGAAGTTTACCTTGCAAAGAAAAAGTGTCTTGGTATAGTTTTCTTTCTGTTCCTCTCATGAGGCTCCATTATTTTGTTCATCTTTGGGTCACATACATTTTGAAGACTTGGAAAAGTTTTTTGTGAAAACCAAGAATAGAATTCTAAAAGTGCTCTAAAAAATAATATATGAGGAACAGTTGAAGAAATTGGGGATGATTTTTTTAGAGACCAAAAATTTTGATGGGGTCAGGTTCGCTAACTGACTTCACAAAGCTAAAGAACTGTTTGCTGTGACTCTGGAGGGCATGGTTAAACTAATGGATAGAAGTTCCAGGTGGGTTGAGGACAATTTTAGCTTGCTATGAAAATTTTATAACAACATAGTAACACTTATGGATGTTCAAAGATGTAATAAGTTTCCCCAGAAGACAGCGCATTCCATGTCCCTGTAGGTACAGTTTTCAAGCAGGTGGTTTCAAAAAGAAACGAGGCCAACTGTTTATGTTTAGACATTTCAAGCTGTATGCTTAAAAATCAAAGAAAATGAAGAAGATTTTGTGACATGAAGACCACTGGTGGCATGGTAGGGGTGGAAGCCAGTCTGGGCTGGAATGAATAGGGTTGAACAATTTTATTTCAGGATCTGACCTTGTCTCGTATCTCTGTACTTAGATTCCTAGAAACAGAGATGAAAGCAAAAACTCACGTGCTGCCCCTTTGCTGAATAGTGTGGGGGAAACAGGGAGAGTGACATAGAAAAAAGGAGAGCAAAGGTGAGGATGTGCATTAGCCCCCTGGCCGCTGTTGGTGGGAAGCATAGCTGACTGCTCATTGGGCAGAGAGATCATATGATCTCTCTTCCGGAGGCAGAAGAGAGGAGAGTGTACCGCACTCCCTACCATCCGTTGGTCAAAGTTGGCTTCGTGCCACTCTCAGGCAGCATCTCTGGGCTCTCTGGGAAGCAGCCAAGGAAGCCAGATCCCACAAAGGCAATTTGTGAGCACGAAGGAACAGCACTGCTCTTCGCCATGCAGTGGGCCAAGGTGGCAGTGTTGACCTGGCTCCACAGCTGTAGAACCAGCATGCGGGCCACTCTGGCCGGAGCTAGGCAATTATAAAGGTGGAGGACAGGGAGATGGGGGCACAAGGGCTCTGTCCAGCATAACTCCCCACTCTGGATCCACGGCACTTCTGGGAAACATGAGTTTGGTCTTTGGTCAGGTCTACTCAGCCCTACGTGTGCTGCAGCTATGGGTATGCATGTCTGAGGAATGGGTCTTTTTTCTAAGACAGAGATGCCCAGACACACCAGAACAGATAGTGGATGACAGGTCATCCACACCAATCACAGCTCCACTGATGAGGGAAGACTTCCCTTCTCAGAAATAATTCTATTGCCTCCAGACCCCTGAGAAGGCTGACTCAGGAATTATACTTGCTAACATCCTATTGGAGGAGGTACTTCCTAAGACTGCTCAACAATTTTTCCTGGGGCTAGTTTGCAGAGAAACTGTATTCTGGGCAAGGCTCACTTTAAGAGATGAGTATGTCATTTTGCAGACACATGATCCTGCCCTCTTCGTACTTATTACAATCTAAGTTTTTCGACTGCAGAAGAAACAGCTTAGCGTGGAAGGAAGGGAACTTGATGTGGAGTTTGAGGACGAGGTGAGTTCTCCCCCTTATTCATGGATTCTGGTCAAATTTCATAAACCCTGAGGCTGATTTTCCATCTGCCTCTAACTTTTACAACTTCAGGTAACTGTTGCGTGAAATTTCCATGTACATTATTATTATTAGGACCTCCCAAATGTGACAGCTGGAGCAGTAGCATGTGGAAATATATACGTGGAAAGATAAATGGCAGTGACATGGAGAGTCTGACTAAAATGACCGTGAAAGGAAAGCCCTGCGAGTTCATAAGGGCAGGTTTATGGCTTTAAAGAAGACAGCAAATGGTATCACTGTGGTACAGCATATTCCTTGACCCTGGTTCTATCTGATAGGAAAAGACACTCAGAGGTTGGAAGAAGGAATATTTAGGAGAGGAAGGACTGAGATTATTAGAGAAAGACAAGGAGACAACTATAAGGTATGGGGGCCATTTTGCTGAGGAAATTTCAACGTAAGTTATAACTAAGAAGAGATCTTTCTTTTCACTAAAACTTCATTCAGTTAACAAGCATTGTGGGGGGCACCCTTTGTATGTCTAGTATTGGTAGGTAGTGCTGTGTAGTATACAGAGAGAGTAAAAGATGTGATTCTTTTTCCCAAAGTGCACGAAAGCCAGCTGCTATTTTAAGGCCCCAAACCTGGAGCAATAAAGGAGAAAAGCAATACAAAATAAAATGCATGTGTAAATGAAGTGAAAATAGGCAGTACAGGATATCCAATATAAAACAGGGCCTTACTGGGCAATGAAACAGAGGATCAAGATAATAATAGGTAATATTTATGGGGAGCTTACTGTGTAATAGGGTCTATTCTAAGCCGTTTCGTTCACTAGCTCATTTAATCCTCATAATAATCATAAAATGAAGAAAGTGAGGCACAGAAAGGTTAGGTAACTTGCCCAATGCCACACAGCTACTGAATGGCAGAGAGAGGAACCAAATACAGCAAGTCTGAAGAAGAAATCCACACAGTGAGAGACAAGAAACTTGAGGTTTGCTAGAAATAAGTTACTACAGGTCTTCCTTATGTTCCCAGGTCAGGCACCTGCTAGTGGGTGAATGGTTACCTGATGAAATGAAATGAGCTGAACTGAATGAGCAGGGAAGAGGTAGGAAAGAAGCATAAAGATCATCATAGTCAGTGGAACAGCAGAAGCAGGAACGAACACAACTCTTTGTCCCCAGGTCAAAGCCCAGATTCCATTCAGGGAAGACTTCCAGGGGCACGGTACAGCCTTAGGATCCTAGAGACAATGGCAGAGCAGCAGAAGCTGGAGCACAGACCGGGACTCCACAATTCTCACAACCAAGACAAGAGTGCATTCCCGTGTCACAATGATGCCATAAGCAACAGACATGCTCTGATTTGGTGACTGGTCTCTGCTCTGCAAAGACAATAAATATGCTACTGTAACGCCTAAAAATGTATCTTGGACTCGCAGTTCAAATGGCTAAGTCGTGTGGACTCCAATGTTTCCCAGGAACTCTTGCCATGTTTAGACAAACCAAGAGAATAACTGAGTAACACTCTGAGATTTGGCACGCCGAGAGACAACAGCAGCCGGCGAGGCTGAGCATCTGTCTGACCGCAGCTCCCAGTTGAGAGTGTCAGCACAGCACAGCACAACAATGGCTGAGAAAAATCCTCCATCCGTCTTTTCAAGGGCATTCAACTCTTCCACCTCCTCACATGACCCTTTCTGACCCTTTCTGATTTGACTGGTTTTTCCTCCTCACCCACCCACCCACTTCACAGAGGCCATTTTACTTTCCATCTGGTGCATACCCCAGTGAAAGAAGCCAACATTCTTTCCAACCGAGAGACTGGAACTGGCCATGGGGATAAACTTTTTCCATCTAGTAAACGTTCATCTGCTGTTTTAACATTTTAGTCCTATCAAATGGCTGCAGCAGCCAATGCCCTGGGGGCAATAGGCCATATTGATACAATTAGCCTACATACTCTTCCGTTCCTGGAAGTGCCTTTCCTTTACTATCCTTGAATATCAACAGTTCTTAATTTCCAAAGACAAAGCATGTAATCTAACTCCCAAATCCCACAAGGAGGAGAAAATCTGGCCCCCACCCATTTTCATATTCCCAGCAACAGTCCCACAGACTCTGTTTCTTTACAGTTACACTGGGACTGAACTTTTCAATCAATTATATGCTTAGTTGGAGCCAACAACATTTGTTTCTACCATATCATGTTTTTAGTAATTAGAAAGTAAATCTCTGGGGCAGAGAATACTTCAGGCTTGCCAGGAGTGAGCTCTGCTGCTGACCTCTGAGCGCTATGAATGATTTCCCTGCGACCTCCCTTACAAAAGAGATCACTTGCCTGACTACAGAGTCAGGCCATTCTTTCAACTTGGACAAGCATTTTGCCTAGCATTCTCCTAAAAGAATTTCCCTTTGAAAACTGGAATTTTTTATAAGGTTTATAGTCAGATTTGAATTAGCTAGAGATAACTAAGGCTTTTCTGACATTTTCTAAATTTCAAATGTTGGAATCAGTGAAGTAGGGTGAGCACATTTTGCTTATGAGATGGTATGACAGGTCATGAAAGAGGCTAAAACAATTCTCCAGTTGGGCAAACAATGGCTTTCCCAGCTCAGACAAAGATCATGTGTCAATTCCAGATATTACATTAGGGTGAGCATATGATTGTTGTCAATGTACACAGGTAACCAGTGTTAGATTCACATAGAATTATAAAATCAAGCAAAGCTGGCCTTCAGTGTATCTTCCTTCTTATATTGAATGTTTCCCCCCCAACTTTCTGGTATCCTTTCAACTTTCATTTTGAGATTATATCCAAAGGCTTTCTTCTCCACCCCTTAGGAAAAGTGCTTTCAGAAAATATTAGAGAATATTAAGGACTGACATTCTATAAGAAAGTAGTTTTAAGCTAACGTGATTTTCAAAGCTCTGTGGATGGAATTCTTAGCACCAGCCATCAGGGGGAGTAGTTGTGGTTTTGTGTGGTGACACCTTCCTGGTAGCTGTGGAATCACAATTTACAGATTCCTACAACTTAGTGTCCTACATTGCCAAAATGTAGACCTGGCTCACTGGTTACCTGAAGAAGGACAAGGATGCAACCACTTCTCTTTAATGCTGATATGGAACATCTCATTGTCCTTTGTAGCTAAGAATGATTTTCCCTGATAATGATTTCTCTTATGTTCTGGCAATTTTCAGGCCTATAAGTCCTGAAAGTTAGTAATAGTCACTGGATAGTACTTGTAGATCTCTGGGGTCAAATAGTAAATAAGGAAGGGGTGGAGACTAAATTATTCAAAATATATGAGTAATATTTGAGAAGTTCAGAGTATATGGCATATATAACCTTAACATGTAATTACTTAATTGTGCACTGATATAAATTTTAGCTATAAGGAACACAAAGTATATTACAGATGTTATTAAATCAGGTAGTACAGGCTCATAGTATCTAAGATTTATTGAGTACATCCTATGGGCCAGAAACTATAAGTACTTTACATATGTTAACTCATTTAATCCTCATGGAAACCCGAAAAAAAAGATATTATTATTACTGCTAATTAATAAATGAGAGAACTGAAACACAGAGAAATTAAGCAATTTGCCCAAGATCACAGGGCAAGAATTTGAACCCCACAAGTCTGCCTCCAGAGCCTGAGGTCTCAGAAGTAGCTCCAAAGGTCATTTTACTTGTTTTGAAAAGGATCAGCTTAGGAATTTATTGAAAAATGTAAGTGGTCAAGTTGGGATGTCCCAACTATAACAATCTATATAAGTCCCAATCTATAACATATTTTACTAGCCTAACCCACTGAAGTCTAGCCAAGTATTTCTCCTTAAGAGAACAACAGAATCACTTTCTAAAATGGGATAAGAATGCCGATCAGCAGTGGACCTAGGATCATATCAAAGTAGGCGGGGAGGCTATGGAGAGGGTGACACGATGAACCGTGCACCTTGGAGAACACAGAGGACATGCCAAGGCTTTCAGGCCCAAGTTCTTCTCCCACTGGGCTCTGCTCCACTAGCCCTCTCCCCTTTTAACCTGTGACCTTGAACTTTGGAGGCTGCTTACAGATTTTGATATTGACACAAAACCTGACCTTGCTTATTTTTCACTGACTCTATGTCTACTTCGTCTGTCCTTCACAGACCTTAATATGGAACCTTATTTTTAAAATCCTCTCCCTTTGTTTAATGCTTTAGGGGAGACATTCTTGACACTGGTCCAAACCTCACTATTATTAACTCAGAACTGAGACACATTCTTTGGTATGTAACATTATTTAATAGATTTCAAATACTCAAAATTAGAATATCTTAAACCTAGTAATGAATCAGGATCATGAAGCTTTTTAAAAATATGGATTCTGAAGAAAACATAACCTTGGGATAGGCAAATATTTCCAAAATAGGAATCATAAAGTATTAAATATAAAGGTAAAATAGGTAAGTTGGACAACATAAAAATTAAGAGCTTCTGTCAATCAAAAGTCACCACTAGGGAATAAAAAATAAGTCACAGTGTGGAAGAAGATTTTTTCAATGCAAATATAATCAAAAGAATCACACAAGTCAGTAAGAAGAGAGACACCAATAGAAAAATAGGCAAAAGATTTGATCAGGGTGTTTACAAAGGAAAGATATCCAAACGATAAAAACAATTCTCAACATTCATGAGGGAAACTCAAATTAAAACCATAATGAGATACCACTAATACCCACCAAGATAGTTAATATTAAAAAGACTCATGTTATCAAGTATCAGCAAGGATGTGGAGTAACTGGACTCTTGCTTATTGCTGGGAGTATAAACTGGTAGAACCACTTGGAAAACTATTTGGCAGTATCTGCTAAAACTGAACATATGCATACCATCTGACCCAGTAATTCAAGGAAAAGAACCAACAGAAATACATACATAATTTTACCAAAGGCATGCTAGGAATGTTCATAGCACTACTATCATAATAGACAAAATTTTTTTAAGTTAACAACCACAAAATGGATTAATAAATAACGGTACACTCATAGAATACTATTTAAAAAATGAGAATGAACAAACTATCACCACAGGAAAAAAGACTTATGAATCTTGCAAACACACTGTTGAACAAAAGAAGTCAGGGACAATACACACTGCTTGAATCCATTTATATAAAGGTCACAAACTGACAAAGCTAATCCATGGGGGTGGAAGTCAGGATTGTGATTACTTTGGAGAGGATAATGCCTGGAATGGGGCAAAGGGAGAGCTAGACTGAATCAGAGGGACTAAGACTGGATCAGGAAGAAATAGAAAATATGAACAGACCAATTATCAGCAATGATATTAAATCAGTAATAAAAAAACCTCCCGGGCTTCCCTGGTGGCGCAGTGGTTGACGGTCCGCCTGCCGATGCAGGGAACACGGGTTCGTGCGCCGGTCCAGGAAGATCCCACATGCCGCGAAGCGGCTGGGCCCGTGAGCCATGGCCGCAGAGCCTGCGCGTCCGGAGCCTGCGAGTCCGGAGCCCGTGCTCCGCAACGGGAGAGGCCACAGCAGTGAGAGACCCGCGGACCGCAAGAAAAAAAACTCCCAACAAACAAAACTAGAGGACTAGACAACTTCACAGGTGAATTCGACCAAACATTTAAATAAGAATTAATGCTCATCCTTCTCAAATTATTTCAAAAAATTGAAGAGGAAGAAATACTTCCAAACTCATTCTATAAGGCAAACATCACTCTGATACCAAAATCAGACAAAGACAGTATAAAAAGAGAAAATTACAAGCCAATATGACTGATGAACATAGATGCAAAAATCTCAACAAAATATTAGCGAACTGACTTCAACAATACATTGAAAGAATTATATACCATGATCAAGTGGAATTTACCCAAGGGATGCAATTACAGTTCAATATCCACAAATCAGTCAATGTGACACACCACATTAACAAGTTGAAGAATAAAAATCATATGATCATTTCAATAGATGCAGAAAAAGCATTTGAAAACATTCAATATCCATTTATAATAAAAACTCTCAACATAATAGAGGTCATATATGACAAAATTACTGCCAACATCATACTCAACAGTAAAAAGATGAAAGCATTTCCTCTAAGATCAGGAGCAAGACAAAGATGCCCACTCTCACCACTTTTATGCAACCATTGGAAGTCCTAGCCGCAACAATCATAGAAGAAAAAGGAATAAAAGACATCCAAATTGAAAAGAAAACATTAAAACTGTCACTGTTTGCAGATGACATATTATATACATAACATATATATATACATTAAATATATATAATTATATATATAACAATTAAAACTAATAAATGAATTCAGTAAAGATGCAGGATACAAAGTTAATACACAGAAATATGTTGCAGTTCTAAACACGAACAATGAACTATCAGAAAGAGAAATTATGAAAACAATCCCATTTATACTTGCATCAAAAACAATAAAGTACCTAAGGATAAATCTGACTAAGGAGGTAAAGGAGACCTGCAATCTGAAAACTGTAAGACACTGATAAAATAAGTTGAAGATGGCACAAATGGAACAATAAACTGTGTTCATGGATTGGAAGAGTTAACATTGTTAAAATGATCATACTCCCAAGGCAATCTACAAATTTAATGTAATCTCTACCAAAATACCAATAATATTTTCTACAGAACTAGAACAAATAATTCTAAAATTTATAGGGAAACATAAAAGTCTCTGAATAGCCAAAACAATCTTGAGAAAGAAGAATAAATCTGGAAGTATCACACCCCCTCATTTTAAACTACAGTTATCAAAATAGTATGGTACTGGCACAAAAACAGACACGTAGATCAATGGAAGAGAATAAAAAGGCCAGAAATAACCATACACTTGTATGGTCAATTAATCTACAATAAAGGAGGCAAGAATATACAATGTGGAAAAGACACTCTCTCTCATAAATGGTCTTGGGAAAACTGGAAACTACATGCAAAAGAATGAAACTGGACTACTGTCTCATACCATGTATAAAAATAAACTCAAAATGAATTAAAGGCTTCAATGTAAGACATGAAACCATAAAACTCCTAGAAGGAAAAACAGGGAGTACACTCTTTGACATTGGTCTTAGTGATATACTTTTGGATACGTCTTCTCAGACAAGGGAAACAGAAGCAAAAATAAACAAATGTGACTATGTAAAACTAAAAAGTTTTGCACAGCAAAGAAAACTATAAACGAAACAAAAAGGCTTCCTACTGAACAGGAGAAGATGCTTGCAAAAGATACATCTGTTAAGGGGTTAATCTCCAAAATATAGAAAGAACTCATACAACTCAACACTAAGAAAACAAACAACCCAATTAAAAAACAGGCAGAGGACCTGAAAAAACATTTTTCCAAAGAAGACATACAAATGGCCAACAGACACATGAAAAGATGCTCAACATTGCTAATTATCAGGGAAATGCAAGTCAAAATCATAGTGAAATACCACCTCACACTTGTCAGAATGGCTAATGTCAAAAAGACAATACATAACAAGTGCTGGCAAGGATGTGGAGAAGGGGAACCCTCGAGCACTGTTGGTGGGAATGTAAACTGGTGCAGCCACTATGCAAAACAGTACAGAGGTTCCTCAAAAAATTAAAAACCTAGAACTACCGTGCAATCCAGCAATCCCAATTCTGGGTATTTTTCCAAAGAAAATGAAAACACTAACTCAAAAAGGTATTTGCACCCCTATGTTCATAGCAGCATTATTCACAATAGCCAATATATGCAAGTAACCTAAGTGCCTATTGATAGATGAATGGATAAAGAAGATGTGGTGTGTGTGTGTGTATATATATACACATACATATACATAAATACAATGTAATATTACTCAATGTAATATTACATGAAAAAGAATAAAATCTTGCCATTTGTGACAACATTGGGTAAGTGAAGTAAAGTCAAATGGAGAAAGACAAATACCATATAATTTCACTTATATATGGAATCTGAGAAACAAATAAAATGAACAAAACAAAACAAATGAACAAACATAACAAAACAGAAATAGAGTCATAGATATGGAGAGCAAATAATTATAGCTGCCAGAGGGGAGGGTAGTGGGGGAATGAGTGAAACAGATGTGGGAGATTAAGAGATAAAACTTGCAGTTACAAAATAAGTGAGTCATGGGGATGACAAGTACATTGTAAAGAACAGTCAATAATAATGTAATTTCTTTATAAGGTGATTAGACTTGTAATCATTTTCTAAAAAAAGAAAAAAAAATGTTCCCACTTATTCTAATAAGCAATTAGTTTGGGAATGACCAAGAATGACTCCTGGGGAAGCAAAATACTAAATTAAAGATTCTAATGTCAGGAGGCTTATTTCACACTGAGCAAGATATTCTAGAAAACAAGTAGACCAAGGAAGAACGCATTTCAGTCACGTAAAGTCACATGCGCCCCTGCCTGGGCTATCAGACAGAGAACATGGATTCAGTCCAGTAAGAGCCACCTGCCCCCTTTCAAGTGCAGGCCACAGCTGAAGAGACAATAGCACAGCTGTGGAATGTCATCAGAGAGTCCCTTTACCCACATTCTTGTCCTAATGAGTCACTCAGTAAATATAGTATGTTACCTTTGTGTGCTGAATCTCAGCCTCTGAAATCATGCAGCAAATCAACTCACTTCAGAGAAGGGGGGAAATCTCTCCCTCCCACCTTCTGTAGTGTAGGTAACCCAGTCCGTGGCTCCTGACGTCTCCCCACGTCAAGTGAGCAGGCTATGGGGTTTCTGGTAAAGAGCAGTTGCCTTGTTTGGATCAAGCTAGACTGATGTGAACTTTGAAAAGGCCAAACAACTGTGTAATGCTCTCTGCTTAACAATGCTATACTATGTTATCCTGACAAAGGGCTCTGCAAAGGCTTAAAATAAAATCAAGGAGTCTCAATTCTTCTAGTAATGGTTCTTTGGAGATCTCTGATCTAGCTTACTCAATTAAACCATCGTTAGCAAAATCAGTTAGGATTTTGTCTTGTATTTGTCTTGTCACCTTGAGGGTTTATTCTTCATTCTTAAAAATGAGTATTTGGAAGAAAATTGCCTGGTGAAACATCTTAATTACTGACTTTTAGACTTTATATTGATGAATTCACCATTTGCTTCTCCAACCTAAACCTCCTCCCTAAAACCCAAACTGATTTATTTATTTTTTTATTGAGTAGCTCTTGCCTACTCAACAGCTTCATTTGGATAGCTAATAGGCATCTCAAACTTAATATGTCCTATACTAAATTCCTGAGTTCTTGTCCTGTTACCCATTTCCAAACTTGCACTTCCCTCCATCTTTTCATCTCACAAATAGTCCCACTATTCACCATGATGCTTAGGTAAAAAACCTGGGAGTTTTTCTTAACTTCTCTCTTTCTCTCACACTCAACATGCACTTCATCAAGCCATTATTTTCTCTTACCTAGTATAGTTGATGCTATTCTGCACTGCTCAGATAGCTCCCTTTAGGACCAAAGTGTGCATTACACGTTATTTCAAAGGAAGTACTGGGCAGAGGATATCAGCCATCCCATCATTGGTCACCCCAAAGCCGGCACAATGGGTGTATTAATGGAATAGCCATGGTCACAAGAATGGCGACTATGCTTGGGCCCAACAGTACAGGATTCCATTCATCAAGGCTGCTTTGCCTATTGCTGCCACTGAATTTCCAATCTGTTAAGAACAGAGACCAAACCTGAGTCCCTAATATGGCACTATCCCTTGATGAGACAAATCAGTCACATTTTGGCAATTTAACTACCTTGGTTCCCTTCCATCCAGAAATGGGTATGATTCACTTGACTGGAATTAACTCATATTCTGGTTATAGGTTTGCCTTCTCTGCCTGCAGGGCCTCAGCCAGTATCACTATTCAAAGAACCAGAGTTTGATCTACCAGCATGGGTTCCGGTATCACATAGCAACAAATTAGGGAATCCATTTTATAGGACAGAGGCCAAACAGTGACAAAATGACCATGAAATGTGCTTTACTGTTGAGCTGAACTGGATGAAATCCCAGCACTGCTAATTACTACACTTGGGACCACAGGCTCTACCAGATCTACCACAGCACCCAGAAACATCTGACTTGAGAGAGCTATGGACCGTCCCTGTGAAGGTGCAACTCTGGTGCCAGCTGAGAGATGAGGAAGAAGCAGCTACCTTAAATCAATGGTCATTCTATGGTGTCATATTACCAGAAAGGAAAACACATGGAGTTGGGAAATAGATGGTGGAAGTAAGAGTAACTCTGCTTCCCTCTACTTTCAGTGATGCACTTGAGGAATTTGTGCTTCCCGTCACTACAACTTTAGGTTTTGTGGGTCTAGAGATCATGTCCCAGATAAGGAACATTTCCACCAGGGAACACAAGAGTTTTATTAAACCTTAAAGTAGAGTTGCTACTCAGTCACCTTGGGCTCCTTGGTCAAGAGACCAGCAGGCAAGGAAAAGAATCACCATCCTAGTAAAGGTAAGTGAACCTGATGGCTAAGAAAAAGTAGGGCTGCTCTACCACAGTGGAATCAGGGAAGAATACATTTGGCACCTCCATCATCCATAGGGCACCTCTTTTTTCTCCTCTGCTTCATTTTGACAGTAAATAGACAAGAACAGCAGAAGGGCATGGTAACCAGGGCTCACATCTCTTAGAGATGAGGTCTGGGTCACTCCACCACATAAACTACCAGTACCAGCCAAGTGTGGAGAATCTAGAATGGGGAGTAAGGAAGGTGAGTTTCGGTTGTGGCCATGAGACAAGTCTTTTCTCCAGAAAAATAGATAGATCAGCCTCCTGGAGAAACTGTTGTCAGATGGGCTGAAATAGGAAGTAAATGGGTGCAGATGACAAAAGGGGTGGGTCGTTGTAGACATACAGATGCCCCCTTTATGTTTGAAGTGTGCATTTCCACAACTATTGGAAGTGTTGCTTACTGATGGCTCACAACTTAGTCCCTTTTCAGAATCTGTCAGCAAAGGGAGCTGCCTCACTCAAGGTGACATCCACTCCCCAGGGACATTCAACATCTAGTAATTGTTTGATGAGAGGATACAAAGGCCTGAGCCCCTTTGCCTCAGTTACCTGAAGGTACAAACCTGCCGCCTTCGGGACTGGCTGAGGCCTCTGCTGCAAGTGAATCACGGTTCAAACTCTCTCCTGCCCAGTCCTGCCTCCCTCACTCCCTTACACGTGCTACTGCTGAACACACTTCCAAACAAACCACCTGCCCTCAATCTTTCTCTCAAAGTCTATTTCCTGTCTGATACGAAGCTTATTGCAACAATCTCATGTGTGGTTTCTTTCCCTCTACTCTCAGTCCCTAAAGTTTCTCCTCCACTCACAAGTCAGAATGATCCTCAAGTGTAAGTCAGATAAGGTCACTCCACTTCATGGTTTCTCATCACTCTTAAAATCACAGGTAGTGACCAAGGCTCCCAGGGCCCTACATGGGCTAGCCCCCTTCTCTACAGCCTCATCACCTACCGCTCTTCCCTTTGGTCACACACCTCCTGATCTCCCTGCTGACCTACCCAGCAAGCACTTTCCCAACTCAGGGCCTTGGCCCTTGCTGTCCCTCTGCCTGGAGTGCTCTTCCCCCAATGTATGCATGGTTGGCAGCCTTCCTTCATCTGGATCTTTGGTCAAATGTCACCTTATCAGAGGGGTGTTCTATGTCCATCCTAACAAAACTGTACTCCATCCCTATCTGCTTGATTTTTCTCCATAGCCCCTACCACTATCTGACAATCTATTATTGATGGATTGCTTTTTTTGTTATCAATGGACGATTATTTTGTCTGTCTTTACCATTATATGGTAACATCCATGTAGGCAAGGATTTTTCCATTTCTGTCCAGTACCTAGAATACTATCTGGTTATATTAGGAGGCATTCAGCAAATAACTATTTTATACACACACACGCGCGCACACACACACACACACACACACACACACACACACACATATATCCAAGGATACAGGTTTTCTGAACAAAAGAGAAAGACAATATGAAAATACTGACAATGATCCTGTCTGGTAGGCACTCTTACTCCAAACGTGGACTGAATCGTATTCATAGGAGTGGCCCACTGAGAACTCAAATCTTTTGATGATCCTCAAAGGCTAATGAAGAGTCCAAATGGTTCGGTCAAAACACAAAAGTCTTTTAATGTGTCTGGTGCCTTATTTCTGCAAAGTTTTGTGAACGGAGGGATTGGAGTTTGATGCTTATTGTTGCTTGGGTTTTGTTTTTCCTGTTGTTTCTTATCACACCCATCATTTGCCTACACCTAGTAGCCAAAAAATACGGCAAGAGCCATTTTGTCTAAAGTCTCCAGCTTCTACAGCAATGAAGTAAAAGACAATGAAGTAAAAGACATTCTACAGCAATGAAGTAAAAGACATTGAAAAGTAATAGACATTGAAAAGCTCAGGTAGGTGTTGTACCACTCAAGGTTGAATGCTAAATCACTGGAAATGGCTCCATGTATTTAAGCAAATGAAATTTCATACAGAGTAACTGGTGCCTTCAAAATCCTTGGAAGGGCCTGAGGAGCCCAGGACACTTGCTCCAAGGTAGTATCACCGTAACAATGCTGAGCTCTGGAGAGTTAACTGTTGCTGCTGCCATAATTGCCTGACGCTCATTTACAGATCAGTCACCTGGTCCTGGAATGCAGAATCCAGCCCCCAAAAATGTTCTTGCTCTCCTGATCTTACCTGATATCCCCCGGGCATCAGGAGGCTGACCCCTTTGTGCTGTCCCTATACTGAGTGAGTCCATTTCATTGGTAGAGCTATGTCATACCCAGAACCTAGTTGTGTAGTAAAGGGTGAAATATCATTTTTAGCCTTCCAGATACAAGCAGGTAAAAGAAAGAGTAGAAATGGATGTCAAGTGCAATAAACATCCTGCAGAGGTGCCAGTAGTGAGAAACTGTAAGTGGAAAAGTTTCTCTGTTCTGCAAGAATCTAGTTCAGTATTGGGATGTCTTTTTTGGAAGGCAAAAGAAAGTTCCATGTAATTCGTGCTTACGTTGTGTTTGGCACCACGTAAAGCACTTAATATTCATCATATCATTTACTCATCTCAGCAACTCCATAAAGCCAGTACTAACATTACGCCCATTTTACAGATGAGAAAATCAAAACTTAGAAAGTTTCAGAGGTGTGCCTAGGTGAAAAGCAGAGCTGGGATATAAACTCAAAGCCAAAGTTCTTATCCTCTAAGTAGTACCACTCCCATCACCAGTTTACACCACTTATTCCATCAACATAGAAAATTCTTTACCATCTGTAGCCTCCTCCCTCTCTCTCTCTCCCCACAACCCCTTGCATTAGCTTTCTAGCTTTCTCACTCTCACTATTGCTCTAGCCTTAAACAAGCAACCCCTATGTATACAGGTATCTACACATCTATGTATTCACTATCATCATGGTGCTCATATTAAAATCCATGCATATCAAGTTTCAGCACTATAAACAGATTAGTTCATTTCCAAAAGTAGCCACTTGAAGAAGGCTTGAAAAATCCTCTGAGAAAAGGCACAACTCTTTGGATGATAGAAGTGGGTTGCTGGGAAAATATCTGTATCCCTAGTAGGCAAACTTAAAAAGACATTTCAAAATTCTCTTAGTCATGCATCAAGGACTCTTGAGAAAGACCAGTCACTCTGGTTATTTTTATTACTAAGAAAATTTAAACACTCCTATATTTGTTTTGTGGTTTCCTAGGTTATCTTTTCCAGAGGTCACTCTGGATCGTAATTAAGAGAGGAAGAGCTACAGGGGAGCATAGATGAAGCAGAATAACTAGAATATTCTCTTTTGGCTGAGAAATCCCTGGGTCATTATAGAAGGCAAAATGGAAGGGCCCAGCAGTGTTGTCTTGAATGTTGCATTGAATGTCTTTGTAGCGTAGACTCTTCTATGCAACTATCTAATTTCATCCTTGCAAAAACAGTGTTAAGTAGATAGTGTTGATGATGTTTAGTAATGGACTAAAGCAAGGTTTAGTAACTTGTCCATACTCACACTGACAGTAGGTGACAGAGCCAGGGTTTGAATCCATATCTCTGTGTTCTTCTTACTGAATCACCTACAACCCCACTCTCTAGATTCTAGAGTTTCTTTTGTTAATTTCCATTTCTTGTTCTTTTTAGACTCTCAGTTTTAAAATAGCCTTGGACCAATTGTTTTTATATGTCCGTTTGGAACATATTAAGAATAAAATAGAAGATCAATACTATTGTGATTGGATCAAAATTGGAGGTCTTGTTTCCCAAAGGAGGAATACTTCTATAAGGGGACAAACAGAGCAAAAGATGTATTAAACCTTAAGGTATGCCTGTCACCCAGTCCATTCAGGTTCCTTGGCCAAGAGACCAGCAGTCAAGGAAAGGATTCACCACCCTAGTAGGAGTAAATGAACCTGATGGGTGAAAGGAGGAAGGGCTACTCTACTACTGTGGAGTCAGGGAAAAATACATTTGGTACCTATGTGACCCACAGGGCACCACTTGGTTTCCCCCTGCTCCATTTTGAGAGTAAATAGACAAGGACAGCAGAACGGCATGGTGACCAGGATCTCAACATTCTGTTGCCTAAAATAAAACGTGTAAAATTGTGGGTAATTAGTAGCAGTTAGAACAGACCACGACTGGGCACAAGAGAGTGCCACAGGAAGGGATGGATGCAATAGGACAACCCATAAGTAGCAACTTAGGAATGGTTTCTTCTGACTGTGGCTACCTTTGAGGGGTTCCTGTGGGCATTTAGCCATCAGCAAGAACCTTGTTTATACTCCCTGAATTTTGGTCATAAAGGTGAGTAGAGGCTGTCAACTCAGAATTGTTTCTGGTGTCCCTTGTGATCAGCCTCAAAAACCAGAACCAATGAGACCTCATTGTGTAGGTCTGAGCTCTCGCCTCACCTGAACTCCCCCATCTAAATGTGGTCCACACTTTTCCCACATTTCAGATTCAGTTACCTATTGTAGGAACTTAAGAAGAAGCTTGAGGATTTCATTTTCTTTTCTTGACTGTTCAGGTGACAACTGAGGGGCAATGTGAAGCCAGACCTTCCACCAAACACCTTTTCTATCATGCCTCTTAATAGGATAGCTTACATTTTTTCAAATGAACGAATGAGTGAATAAATAAATGAAGACTTGTGCTATCATACCTAGCCAAGAATTCCATTTCTCAAGTCTCTGAGTTATAAAACAATGCAGGGGGGACTCATTATTTCCAGAGGGCCCCTATTAAATATTTTAATGTATTGATTTATTCAATAATTGATTCATTCCTTCATATGCAATAAATGTCTGCTATTCGTCAAGCATTGTGCTACAGGCTAGGGGTCAAATATAAATATGCCATAATTGTCCCCTTGAGAAATTGAAAATTGAGTAAAACCATGGACTGTAATATTTATAGAATAATTGCTATAGCAGAAGAATACACAAAATTCTTATTTCTGAATAGGATAGGTATTTTATGTAATATCTTACATAAAATAGGTGAATGCTGGGTGAAACTGAGGAGGAAGGGCATTCCAAGAGAAGAAGCAAAGCATGAAAGTTGTAGCTGGGAAACAGCTAGTAGTCTGATGCGGTTAGAGCAGAGGGGTCATGAGTGGATGAGTGGTTAAAGGTGAAAACAGAAAACTGGCCCTTTAGTGAAGGGCCTTGGATACCAATTTCGGTATGTACTGTTTATATTCCGTAGGCAATGGGGATCCATTAGATGTTCTAAAAAGGAGAGTGATTTAACAATATGTGTTCTTTTCTTCTGTGTTGTTTAACCTCTAATTGTTCTCTCCTTATCACACTAGCACATTAGTACTTTACTATTTATGTTTTTCTTAATGTAGCTTACTTGTGGGCATTGCCCAAAGTTGACGCTGCTCCTTTCTCTCTCCTTTCCTGATGAATAATTCCTGTCTCATAAATCCAACTGGCACCTCTCTGCTAATAACTCAAATCCTTAACACCTTTCTGCATCTTTCATTCATTTTCAGTCTATTTTTCTCATAACGTATAGGTCATCTCTACTGGAATGTGGGATGGCTTGGTGAGATGTGAACTTGGCTAGGATGAGCTACATTCCCCAGACTCCTTTCTAGTATGTTTCTTTTTTTTTTTTTTACATTTTAATTTTTCATTTTACTTTCAGTCACTTTCATGCACATTCATCTTTTCCCAAAGTAACAGTTATGGCATATGCAAAATTGCGGGCTGGCTGAAAAATGTCATAGTATTTTAGGGCTTGGGACTTCAGAATAACACAAATCTGAGTTCAAACTATGATTTGCACTTCTCAGCTTGTGATATTAGGCAAGTTATGTTTCTGATTACGGTAGGCCACAAGGAGAACTGGAGGGAAGGCAGGAGGTAACAGCCATTCTGTTGCATGCATACATACCTTCTCCCAGTTATTCAATCACACAATAGTCTAGGTATGATGAGGGGATTTTCAGGTGTAATTCAAGCCTCTAATCAGTTGATTTTGAGTTTACCAAAAGGGAGATTATCCTAGGGGTGGGGGTGGGGGTGGGATGGGGTTGGGGGGGAGGGGGAGGGGAGGCTCACTTAATCCAGGGAATAGGCCTTCCCTGAAGATCAGACACACCAAGCAGGCCAGCATGCTTTTGCTTTTCCTTCCCCCACACCTGCTCTTCCTGTGGACTTCAAGCTTCTGCTGGAACTCATGGGATTCCTGCCAGTTTGTGATCATCCCTTCCTGAACGCCTGCTCTCTGGAAGTCAGGCTTGCCTAGCCAGCCTCCACAATTGTGTAAGCCAATTCCACATAACAAGTAAATAAATGCATATAATATGTATATGATATATATCTATGAAATTCATATGAATATGTCTTCTGCTATTCCAAACCAGGCTCTCCTTGACTCAAGCTGAGATGATTTTTCCCCTTCCTAAGGTTTTTCCCTCTCTCAATTCACACTCTCTCTCAAGAGTGTTGACCTAAAGACCTTCTTACATCTTACCACTTATTGCTCTGTTTACAGTGGGCACACCATTGCCTAAGGTTAAAATCTAACTTTTTTTTAAGGTGGCATTTAAGGCTCTCCAAAATATTGTCTCATAAGTAACAGAGTAAAAATGATAGTCATAATACTGTAAGCACTTCTACGCAAGGCACCCTGAGAAGTAACATCTACAAATTATCTCATTTAACACTCACCAAAAACCACAAAGGGGGTACAATTATTTTCCTCATTTTATAGGTGAAAGCACAGAGGCAGAGAGAGGTTAATTCACCTCCTACTTCATACGTCTAGTAAGTGGGACATCTGGGATTTTAATCCAGGCCATTGACCCTACAGCTCACCACTCTCACATTCCCTGTATGAATTTCATACTCTAGACTAGCCTGGATTCTCACTGTTCTTGAATATGTGATGCTCATTTTCTCACTTGCCCATCTATTTTCCCTTTGAAGGACACACTTCCTCCTTGCTCTTTACCTATCCAACTCTTGGGCCTGATTCAAGTTCTACCTTCTCCAGATTGCATCCACCCACTGTTACGAGTCATACATACATCACACTTTTCTCAATACCTACCGCACTGTTTTATGTGAATACCTCTTTTCTCCATTTAGATTATGAAGCATCACGTATACATTTCTTTTATACAGTTAAGAACCCCTCCACAAATAGACATTTTGTTAGGACAGTTTTGAGGGACGAAACAGACACACACAAACACTGTTACCTCTGGAGTACGAGCACCATATCTGTCAGGTATGTACCAGGTAATATGGGTCTCATTGATCTAATTTTTAGTGTGAACATTGACAATTTCTTCATAACAAGTCAGAAGCAAATTTTGCTCATTTAATTAAATGATCTAAGCATGTGTGTTCTGACTGATTTGATGGTCATGTGGAAGTGCTGGAGGTAAAATACAAAAGTTCTCTCAGTGGGTCAGATTCATTAGTGGGGACCTTGCTGAATAATTTCACAATTCTTTGACCTTAGAAAATCATTCCAATCCAAATAGGGCTCTGCCACCCTTTACGTTTCTCCATGACCTATGTCAGCATTTTAAATTTCTCTGTTTATGTATGTTTGGTCTGGTTTTATTCTGATGGAAAGAATTGAGCAGAGAAAAAGGAAAATTGTCTCTGCCAGAGAATCTCGAGCTAGACGTATCTTAACACATTTGTGTTTCTCTAGTACTTGGCATATTTAACAGAGCTACAAATATTAGTTTACTGAGTATTTTTCTTCTACTGGTTCTTTGTATGTCCCTCTATTATAGTATTTATTGAAATACCATTGGTTATTTATATCTCTCTCTTTAAAGGACCATGTGTCTTTTTTCGTATCTAGCATAATCTCCCAAAATGGTCATCAGATGGATTTAATGGAAAGAAAACCAGCTGTTTAATTTCATTTCCCATGAAAGAGTAATAATCACTGGTTTATAAGATCAGAATGTGGTTGGGGTTTTTTTCACTCTTTTTATAGTACCTCAGTTACAAATATTCCCCTGAACCATTCAGTGAGAAATGTTACTTTGATATGAGTAATATGAAAGAGATCCTTGTGGTGATGGGACCGTTCTATATTTTGACTGTGGAGCTGGATTCACAAACCTACACATGATGGAATTCCATAGGACTAAATACATGCATAAATGAATATAAGTAAAACTAGAGAAATCTGAATATCTGTGTGAGATCAGTGGGTTGTGTCAATGTCAATCTCCTGGTTGATATTTAACTGCAGTTTTGCAAAGATAACATTTCTAAGATGTCACCATTGGGGGAACTCTCTGTATTATTCGTACAACTGCATGTGAATCTACAATTATCTCAAAATAAAAACTTTTTAAAAATTACCAATTTCTTTACCAGTGGTTTCATAATGCCCTGGGGTTAGTGCAATTGTTATTAGCAGGATTAATCAGACACTGTTAACCTTCCAGGATGTTCTTTGGATACACAATTTGAAAAAAATGCCCCAAACCCCAAGTGGGACAGAGGGAAAGCTATGATGAAATGAACTTTGGCTGGAGTTTTGCTCTTGGAGCTTCCTGCCACTTTCTCTTTTCCACATTTAACTGAGTTGCATTGCTGTACACCTTAAGGAAAGTGGGATCTTCAAATCTGATTCTGTATTCATTCTCTGTAGGGTTGTAGAGATGTTACTGGAGTTTCCCTTTGCCTTTTGTCAATGAATAAGAAATATGTCTCCAAATCAGATGTTACAATTCCAGGAGAATGTTTGAAATATGGGGCGGTGCTGATTCCATTTGTATACTAATAGCAGTAGTCCTTTGTGTTGTCAATATTGTTACTGTACCAAGCGTTTTCCACACGGTCTGGAACTGGGCAGTTTGTGGAGCCAGAAGCTTTGGTAGTCAAAGAAACTCTTCTCCTGCGAATTGTCTCCATTAGCATCAAAAAAAAAAACTCCACTACATTGGGAATGGCCAGGAGAAACGCCAGGAGGATAAAGTCAGGATGATGAGACAGCTATTCTGCTTTCCCAGTGGTGATAAAGGCACAGCTCTGGGAAAGCCAGTTCATCTGCTGGGAGTCACCAAGTGCTAACAGGGTGATAATGGGAAAATATCACGAAAAAAGTCCCTTCTGAGATGGTCTCAGAAGGCTTCACGAGAAAGTGGACCACCAAAGAGCACAGGCTCTTTTCTATAGAAAAAAGAAGTCTGTGCTTATGCGCCTGTTTGCTTCTCTCTGACCTAGTTGGTTCCTATCAAAACAAAAATCCTTTCCTTTGAATTTGAGCTAACTTGAACCTGGGCTGTATCCCACTTACGGTATTTGTGGGGACTCCAGAAAGATACTCCCTTTCCAATAGAGGTCCATGTAAGGCAATGGCAATATGGCCTTAAAGGATTGTGGTCAAGGGCAGATGCAGGCTTCCTGGACTTGACACTGGCCACCATTAATCATGAATCAAGACTTCATCTCCTAAGGGCAGTGACCTTTTCTATATCTAGATTGTTTAACAAGAGCTATACTTGTACCCTGGGGAAGGGGAGTTGCTTATAGAGCATTGAGTTCTCTTCCTGGATTGACTCCTAATTATTAAGCTTTGGAAGAAGCAAGTCATTTTCATGACACAATTCCATAAAATTGAATATATATAGATAGATATAGATTAGATCCACATGTTTTAATTCTATTTTTCCATTCACCACTATAATCCTGACTTTTTCTCCCCTTCTTTCACATTAATTCAATGACACAACCTATTGGATTCTCTTTATTGCTCTCTCCTTCCTTCTGTATCACTCTCACACATTTGTTCCCAGGTATCCTCTGGCTTATATACTTCTTCATCCAAACTTCTTATTTTAAAAAAATCTCATGGTACTTTCTCTCAGTTACATTTTCTTGCACATCTCCTCTCACTCAACATCTCTCTCTCTCTCTCTCTCTCTCTCTCTGTCTCACACACACACTCATGTCAGCTCACCAGACCTCAGTTCACTCTTGGTTCCCTGGGCTGGCATTTAGTCTCCAGTGAGTGTGGTCACTGATTTTCTTGCTACCAATAGCCACAGGCATAACACAAAAGTGGGCTGGGGCTAGATGGAATAGACTAGACTGTGGTAGGACTAATTGACAGAACGTTGAGAGGAAGGACATCTCCTAAGCATCTTCAGTTGGAGACTAAGGATGTGCTGAGGCAGCAGGAGAGTATGAAAAAGTATGTCCAATGTCAGCAGCCTGAGCTAGTGATCAGAATATGGAAAACCACTGTCAAGGTGGGCAGGGTATGTGGATGTGTTGCAGTTGGGAGGGTGTTGGAAGGAAGCAGAAGCAAGAAAAGTTAGAAAGAAACTATCATGAATTGGGTACTTATGGGTTAGGCACTGTGCTCTAATAGTTTCCAATATTTCTTGTTGAATGTTTACAACAAATCTCTGAAGGAGATGATTGTTATTGTGCAGATGAAGAAACTGAGGTTTAGAGTAGTTAATAATTAACCATATTTGCACATAGTAAGTAGAGGATTTAGGCCCACTTCTTCTTGGAGCAGCCATTTGAATATATTTGTTTTCATTTTGTGTGTTCTTGTTCCCATTCCTATTTGGTATGGACTGGAGAAGATGGGAGAAGAGAAATACTGTGCATTGGTCTTAGGAGGTGGTACTTGGCTTCAGGAGACGCTTCAAAGCCTCTCTAGTTGAGAATGGAGGCTGAATGGAAACTCAGGGGCAGAGCTGATACCCCCTCGTAAGCAAGGATTGCTCAGTTTTGCTCCTGCGTTCCAGATACATACTTCCTCAAAAGCAAAGTACTGTTTAAAAAACAAACAAACACAAAGCCTTGAGATGAGGTTTTTGTCCATGTTTAGTCATGACTTCTGGGGATGGCAATGACCTGGAGGTTGGAGTGGAGATGTGTAGAATGACAGTGAAACTGGAATATGGAGGAAAGTGTAAGTTAGTGACTCTCTATGCTCCTGTGAGGAAGGAAATACAAGCATTGCATTGGGGCTATCCTTAGTAGGATGTCAACTCAATCAATGGAAAAGCTACCAAACAATTATAATTTGTCCATGTGATATCAAGGAACTGAGTCAAATTGTTTTAGACTCAACCTGTCAAAGAAATCCACTGTTCTGGCATCAGAAACTACTCCATCATTAAGCTGCTTCTCTGCATGTGTGTGTGTGTGTGTGTGTGTGTGTGTATGTGTGTGTGTGTGTGTGTTTAAAGCCTACTTTTAAGGTAAATTTCTGAGCCTAAAGTTCAAAACATCGAAAAATGACAGGACTGCACATGAGCTAGGTACAGTGGCTGAAGAGAACTTTGTGTTGTTTCCCTCGGGGAAAGAATTAGTGTTTTGGGTATAGGAAGAGTTAGTATTTGATGAACAAGACGGATAAACTCTGTAAAAGAATGCTTTGTGTCCACCAAATGGTCCTCTTCCTCCAAGGCCCACAAATAGACTACAACTGAATTCTAAGTCATGGAAGTATGAGCCTCAAGTCTTTTCCTTTCCAGCTTGATAAAGATGAGCACTGTGACCTTGGAAGCCATGTGTTATATAGAGAGAAGGCACAAGAAGGAAGGAGCCACGATTCCTGAATCACCACCTGAAGAAGAGCCTGCCATCAACTGAAAACTCTTGTTTTGGATTTTGAGTAAAAAATAGACTTCTCTCATGTGTGAGCCATTTCTTTAGAGTGGAGGTATTTATGTGTTTTATGTCAGACCTTCATATAGAGATTAAGCTCTCAAGTTTAATGTGAGTCCCGGAAAAAAGAAGTCTACAGCAGGAATACCATCTACAGCACACCTACCTGGTTCTACAGAGTTCTACTCTCACTCAGAGGAGTTGTTCTGCCTCACCCAGGATCCATCATAGAAAGCTGCTACTTAGAGCTCTAGGGCATTCATCACTGCTCTTTATATTCTTGTGCTCTGTGGATACTGCCTTGCTTTGAACACATAGTAACACAAAAATGGGATCAAAGCTCCTCTAGGACGCACAGCCTGCTCTCCTTAGGAAATCACAGCTCTTGAAAGCCACAGCCAGTTCTCCTGGCAGCTCTGTGTTCAACTGTGTTCTCAGGCCACATGTGTTGGAAAGATATTATCCCCAGTAAACCTCAGATTAAAGAAAACAAATGAGAATTTGTTCTGCATTTTTGGAAGATGCCTTTCTCTTCCAATACTCCCCTAAAGCTAAGGCCTCCTGGGAAGGTAATATGAAAAGAATTCATTTCTACCTAGACTAGAGCTGTCCAGTAGAAATACAAAGTGAGCCACAAATGTAATTTTACATTTTATAGCAGTAACATTTATAAAGTAAACATGTGAAATTAATTTAAATAATATACTCTATTTAATCCAGTACATCCAAAATATCATCATTGCTACATGTTATCTATATATCTGTCTATCTATCGGTCTTTTTCCAGGCATTTTTGATGTAACTTCTGCAAAGAAGCTGGAAGGGTAGCAAAGTATGGTTGGACAATATTTGGTGTCAGATATCCTAGCTATGCCCACCTAACTGTAGAGTACCTTTGGGAAACCTCTCTGAGTCTCTGTTTTCTCAATCTAAACTGAAGATAGTACTATTATTCTCTAAGGATTTTGTGAGGAATGACAGGAGATAGTCCCTATGATGGGCCTAGTATAATGCCTGGCACAGAAAGGCTCTCATATGCCATATTAAGAAATTTCAATTTTATCTTGCAGGCAACAGGGAGCCAGTGAGGACTGAAAATAAAGAATGATAGGATCAGATCTTCCATATATAAGGCAATTACTGGGGAAAAAAAGCTAAAAACATTTCGTTATTTTTATAGCCAAGCTTTGTCCCAAAAAGAATTGTTTGCTTCCAAATCTTTCAAATCTTTGTGTAAAAAAGAAAAGAATCTTGGCTAAACTTCAGACTGAATTTTTTTTTGTATACCCAGAGGTATCTCTGAATGAATAAAATTTAACATATCATTAGGCACTTCTACCTCTTGCATTTAGGAATATAAACTTGTCTTAGGATAATGCACACAATAAAATTACAGGCATTAGTTAAAATATAACTTTATTACTCTTTCTGGTGTTGCTTTACCTCCACTGGGTTTCAATATATCCTCCTGGACCTCTTTAATGAGAGAAATGATGACTCTAGACCAGATGGTTCTAGACCAAATGGTTCTAATGGCCTTGTCCTTTCAGTTCCATAGTCTCTCTGGGAAACAGTGAGAAATTCAATTGAAAGATAAGTGAAAAAAATTGAACTTTATAACTGAAAGATATCAATTGAATGGATTCATTTTCAGAATGATCACACCAAGAAAACTCTAGTTGAAACTCTCATTTGCCCTTTAGCAAAAATCGTAACAAATGAGTATGTCTTCTCATTTGAAAGAGCTTATTCTTTTTAAGACCTTAATCTTGTAGAAGTTTACCAGCTTCAGTGGCAAATGTCATAAAGTGCTGGGGGAATCTGACTCTGGACCTACCCTATACTGTTTGCAGCAACAAGGGACATCCCAAGCCTAAAGCCAAGGATATACACAATCTGCTCAATTTATTGACCCTGTTAGGTACAGAGTGTATGCCGATCCAGAGGGAATAGAAAATGTGACAATGTCACTATAAGCTAGCTGGAGAGACAGCCCTCATGCATTAATTTACAGACTAATTAAGAACGTGCAATGTAATGATTACTGAGTACACTACGTATAGCTTTTGTAACTTGTGTGTTTAAACCAATTAGATAAATTTAACGGGATCTCAGAAAACATTATCCAAATCTGAAATGTCTGCACATAGAAAATCAATGAACCCCAGCCAAAGATGTATGAGGGCTAAGACAGATCACTAAGATTTTAACCAGTCAAATTGAGATTAGGCATGTAAAAGAAATGAATATGATAAATTATTTAAACTAGAGGGGTTACTATTAAATAACTCCTTTAATGACAGTACCTTGCAATGAATGCTTCCCTATGAGAGAAGATTGAACCATCTGACATTTTGCAGAGTAAACTTCAGCAGAATCTGAGAGTTGGCCAGACCCAAGAAGCCACAAACCATCATACAACTCCAACATTTGTTTATAATTGTAAAACTTTTTCCTTCATTCTTCTCAGTCAAGGTCAGGTTAAAACATGGAAGTATACCATCTCTATGTATTTTAACCTTCAGAACCCAAAGTTCTTCAGAAAATGAGAGGACTCACTCTGCTACAGTTAACCCTTGAAAAGTAATGTGAGATTGTTCCAAGCACAGAAATGTTCCTGTATTCAAAGAGGTAGTTTAATGAAAATAATGATTTCACTTGCCAACATTATGAATAAACGATGTTTCCTTGTTGACAGTAGAGGTTTATGAAAATCTTCATGTACTTTCTGAAAATGGGATTTCTGACAGAGTCGTCATGCAGTCTTGACTCCCAAGAATATTCCCAATGTGAGCATAATGCATATACATGATCCCTTTGCCTAGAGCATGAGAGAAATCACTCTGGAAATAAAATAAGTTGTCTTTATTCAAAATGGAAAGCAGTAACAAAAGCTTTACATAATAATGCCTATTGCCAGTAGGCGTTTGGCTGGAGCAGGAGTTGTTAAAATGCTTTAGAGGAACGAGGGGAAGATGGCGGAAGAGTAAGAAGACACGGAGATCACCTTCCTCCCCACAGATACACCAGAAAAACAACTACATGTGGAACAACTCCTACTGAACACCCACTGAACGTTGGCAGAAGACCTCAGACCTCCCAAAAGGCAAGAAAGTCCCCACGTACCTGGTTAGGGCAAAAGAAAAGAAAAGAAACAGAGACAAAAGGATAGGGACGGGACCTGCACCACTGGGAGGGAGCTGTGAAGGAGAAAAGGTTTCCATAGGAAGCCCCTTCACGGGCGGAGACTGCGGGAGGCAGAGGGGGAAAGTTTCGGAGCCGCGGAGGAGAGCACAGCAACAGGGGTGCGGAGGGCAAAGAGGAGAGATTCCCGCACAGAGGATCGGTGCCTACCGGCACTCACCAGCCCGAGAGGCTTGTCTGCTCACCCGCCGGGACGGGCGGGGCTGGGAGCTGAGGCTAGGGCTTCGGTCAGACCACAGGGAGAGGACTGGGGTTGGCGGCGTGAACACAGCCTGAAGGGGTTAGTGCGACACGGCTAGCCGGGAGGGAGTCCAGGAAAAAGTCTGGAGCTGCCGAAGAGGCAAGAGACTTTTTCTTCCCTCTTTGTTTCCTGGTGCGCGAGGAGAGGGGATTAAGAGCGCTGCTTAAAGGAGCTCCAGAGACTGGCATGAGCCGCGGCTAAAAACGCGGACCCCAGAGACGGGTATGAGACGTTAAGGATGCTGCTGCCACCACCAAGAAGCCTGTGTGCGAGCACAGGTCACTATCCACACCTCCCCTCCCAGGAGCCTGTGCAGCCCGCCACTGCCAGGGTCCCGGGATCCAGGGACAACTTCCCCAGGAGAACGCATGGCGCACCTCAGGCTGGTGCAACGTCATGCCGGCCTCTGCCGCCGCAGGCTCGCCCCGCACTCTGTACCCCTCCCCCCCCCCCCCCCCCCCCGGCCTGAGTGAGCCAGAGTCCTCGAAGCAGCTGCTCCTTTAACCCCGTCCTGTCTGAGCGAAAAACACGCCCTCCGGCGACCTACACGCAGAGGTCAAATCCAAAGCTGAGCCCCCGGGAGCTGTGAGAACAAAGAACAGAAAGGGAAATCTCTCCCAGCAGCCTCAGAAGAAGCGGATTAAAGCTCCACAATCAACTTGATGTACCCTGCATCTGTGGAATACATGAATAGACAACGAATCACCCCAAATTTAGGAGGTGCACTTTGACAGCAAGATTTATGATTTTTTTCCCCTTTTCCTCTTTTTGTGAGTGTGTATGTGTATGCTTCTGTGTGAGATTTTGTCTGTATAGCTTTTCTTCCACCATTGATCCTAGGGTTCTATCCGTGTTTTTTTTTTTTAATTTTTTTTCTTCTTCTTAATAATTATTTTCATTTTAATAACTTTATTTTATCTTACTTTATTTTATTTTACTTTATCTTCTTTCTTTCTTTTTTCCTTCCTTCCCTCCTTCCTTCCTTCCTTCCTCCCTCCCTCTCTCCTTTCTTTCTTTCTTTCTTTCTTTCTTTCTACTTCTACTAATTCTTTCTTTCTACTTTTTCTCCCTTTTATTCTGAGCCGTGTGAACGAAAGGCTCTTGGTGCTGCAGCCAGCAGTCAGTGCTGTGCCTCTGAGGTGGGAGAGCCAACTTCAGGACACAAGAGACCTCCCAGCTCCACATAATATCAAATGGCGAAAATATCCCAGAGATCTATATCTCAACACCAGCACCCAGCTTCACTCAACGACCAGCAAGCTACAGTGCTGGACACCCTATGCCAAACAACTAGCAAGACAGGAACACAACCCCACCCAATAGCAGAGAGGCTGCCTAAAATCATAATAAGTCCACAGACACCCCAAAACACACCACCAGACGTGGACCTGCCCACCAGAGAGACAAGATCCAGCCTCATCCACCAAAACACAGGCACTAGTCCCCTCCACCAGGAAGCCTACACAACCCACTGAACCAACCTTAGCCACTGCAGACAGACACCAAAAACAACGGGAACTACAAACCTGTAGCCTGCAAAAAGGAGACCCCAAACACAGTAAGTTAAGCAAAATGAGAAGACAGCGAAACACACAGCAGATGAAGGAGCAAGATAAAAACCCACCAGACCTAACAAATGAAGAAGAAATAGGCAGTCTACCTGAAAAAGAATTCAGAATAATGATAGTAAAGATGATCCAAAATCTTGGAAATAGAATAGACAAAATGCAAGAAACATGTAACAAGGACCTAGAAGAACTAAAGATGAAACAAACAACGATGAACAACACAATAAATGAAATGAAAAATACTGTAGATGGGATCAATAGCAGAATAACTGAGGCAGAAGAACGGATAAGTGACCTGGAAGATAAAATAGTGGAAATAACTACTGCAGAGCAGAATAAAGAAAAAAGAATGAAAAGAACTGAGGACAGTCTCAGAGACATCTGGGACAACATTAAACACACCAACATTTGAATTATAGGGGTTCCAGAAAAAGAAGAGAAATAGAAAGGGACTGAAAAATATTAGAAGACATTATAGTTGAAAACTTCCCTAACATGGGAAAGGAAATAGTTAATCAAGTCCAGGCAGCACAGAGAGTCCCATACAGGATAAATCCAAGGAGAAATATGCCAAGATACATATTAATCACACTGTCAAAAATTAAATACAAAGAAAACATATTAAAAGCAGCAAGGGAAAAACAACAAATAACACACAAGGGAATCCCCATAAGGTTAACAGCTGATCTTTCAGCAGAAGCTCTGCAAGCCAGAGGGACTGGCAGGACATATTTAAAGTGATGAAGGAGAAAAACCTGCAACCAAGATTACTCTACCCAGCAAGGATCTCATTCAGATTTGATGGAGAAATTAAAACCTTTACAGACAAGCAAAAGCTGAGAGAGTTCAGCACCACAAAACCAGCTTTACAACAACTGCTAAAGGAACTGCTCTAGGCAAGAAACACAAGAGAAGGAAAAGACCTACAATAACGAACCCAAAACAATTAAGAAAATGGGAATAGGAATATACATATCGATAATTACCTTAAATGTAAATGGACTAAATGCTCCCACGAAAAGACACAGATTGGCTGGATGGATACAAAAACAAGACCCATATATTTGCTGTGTACAAGAGACCCACTTCAGACCTAGAGACACATACAGACTGAAAGTAAGGGGATGGGAAAAGATATTCCATACAAATGGAAACCAAAAGAAAGCTGGAGTAGCAATTCTCATATCAGACAAAATAGACTTTAAAATAAAGACGATTAGAAGAGACAAAGAAGGACACTACATAATGATCAAGGGATCGATCCAAGAAGAAGATGTAACAATTGTAAATATTAATGCACCCAACATAGGAGCACCACAATACATAAGGCAAATACTAACAGTCATAAAAGGGGAAATCGACAGTAACACATTCATAGTGGGGGACGTTAACACCCCACTTTCACCAATGGACAGATCATCCAAAATGAAAATAAATAAGGAAACACAAGCTTTAAATGGTACATTAAACAAGATGGACTTAATTGATATTTATAGGACATTCCATCCAAAAACAACAGAATACACATTTTTCTCAAGTGCTCATGGAACTTTCTCCAGGATAGATCATATCTTTGGTCACAAATCAAGCTTTGGTAAATTTAAGAAAATTGAAATTGTATCAAGTATCTTTTCCGACCACAATGCTAGGAGACTAGATATCAATTAAAGGAAAAGATTTGTAAAAAATACAAACACATGGAGGCTAAACAATACACTACTTAAAAACGAAATGATCACTGAAGATATCAAAAACGAATTAAAAAAATACCTAGAAACAAATGACAATGGAGACACGACGACCCAAAACCTATGGGATGCAGCAAAAGCAGTTCTAAGAGGGAAGTTTATAGCAATACAATCCTACCTTAAGAAACAGGAAACGTCTCGAATAAACAACTTAACCTTGCACCTAGAGCAATTAGAGAAAGAAGAACAAAAAACCCCAAAGTTAGCAGAAGGAAAGAAATCATAAAGATCAGATCAGAAATAAATGAAAAAGAAATGAAGGAAACAATAGCAAAGATCAATAAAACTAAAAGCTGGTTCTTTGAGAAGATAAACAAAATTGATAAACCATTAGCCAGACTCATCAAGAAAAAAAGGGAGAAGACTCAAATCAATAGAATTAGAAATGAAAAGCGAGAAGTAACAACTGACACTGCAGAAATACAAAAGATCATGAGAGGTTACTACAAGCAACCCCATGCCAATAAAATGGACAACGTGGAAGAAATGGACAAATTCTTAGAAATGCACAACCTGCCAAGACTGAATCAGGAAGAAATAGAAAATATGAACAGACCAATCACAAGCACTGAAATTGAAACTGTGATTAAAAATCTTCCAACAGACAAAAGCCCAGGACCAGATGACTTCACAGGCGAATTCGATCAAAAATTTAGAGAAGAGCTAACACCTATCCTTCTCAAACTCTTGCAAAATATAGCAGAGGGAGGAACACTCCCAAACTCATTCTACGAGGCCACCATCACCTTGATACCAAAACCAGACAAGGATGTCACAAAGAAAGAAAACTACAGGCCAGTATCACTGATGAATATAGATGCAAAAATCCTCAACAAAATACTAGCAAATAGAATCCAACAGCACATTAAAAGGATCATACACCATGATCAAGTGGGGTTTATTCCAGGAACGCAAGGATTCTTCAATATACGCAAATCAATCAACATGATACACCACATTAACAAATTGAAGGAGAAAAAGCATATGATCATCTCAATAGATGCAGAGAAAGCTTTTCACAAAATTCAACGCCCATTTATGATAAAAACCCTGCAGAAAGCAGGCACAGAGGGAACTTTCCTCAACATAATAAAGGCCATATATGACAAACCCACAGCCAACATCGTCCTCAATGGTGAAAAAGTGAAACCATTTCCACTAAGATCAGCAACAAGAGAAGGTTGCCCACATTCAGCACTATTATTCAACATAGTTTTGGAAGTTTTAGCCACAGCAATCAGAGAATAAAAGGAAATAAAAGGAATCCAAATTGGAAAAGAAGAAGTAAAGCTGTCACTGTTTGCAGATTACATGGTACTATATGTAGAGAATGCTAAAGATGCTACCAGAAAACTACTAGACCTAATCAATGAATTTGGTAAAGTACCAGGATACAATATTAATGCACAGAAATCTCTGGCATTCCTATACACTAATGATGAAAAATCTGAAAGTGAAGTCAATAAAACACTCCCATTTACCACTGCAGCAGAAAGAATAAAATATCTAGGAATAAACCTACCTAAGAAGACAAAAGACCTGTATGCAGAAAATTATAAGACACTGATGAAAGAAATTAAAGTTGATACAAATAGATGGAGAGATATACCATGTTCTTGGATTGGAAGAATCAATATTGTGAAAACGACTCTACTACCCAAAGCAATCTACAGATTCAATGCAATCCCTATCAAACTACAACTGGCATTTTTCAGAGAACTAGAACAAAAAGTTTCACAACTTGTATGGAAACACAAAAGACCCCGAACAGCCAAAGCAATCTTGAGAACGAAAAACGGAGCTGGAGGAATCAGGCTCCCTGACTTCAGACTATACTACAAAGCTACAGTCATCAAGACAGTATGGTACTGGCACAAAAACAGAAAGATAGATCAATGGAACAGGATAGAAAGCCCAGAGATAAACCCACACACATATGGTCACCTTATGTTTGATAAAGGAGGCAGGAATGTACAGTGGAGAAAGGACAGCCTCTTCAATAAGTGGTGCTGGGAAAACTGGACAGGTACATGTAAAAGTATGAGATTAGATCACTCCCTAACACCATACACAAAAATAAGCTCAAAATGGATTAAAGACCTAAATGTAAGGCCAGAAACTATCAAACTCTTAGAGGAAAACATAGGCAGAACACTCTATGACATAAATCACAGCAAGATCCTTTTTGACCCACCTCCTAGAGAAATGGAAATAAAAACAAAAATAAACAAATGGGACCTAATGAAACTTCAAAGCTTTTGCATAGCAAAGGAAACCAAAAACAAGACCAAAAGACAACCCTCAGAATGGGAGAAAATATTTGCAAATGAAGCAACTGATAAGGGATTAATCTCCAAAATTTATAAGCAGCTCATGCAGCTTAATAACAAAAAAACAAACAACCCAATCCAAAAATGGGCAGAAGACCTAAATAGACATTTCTCCAAAGAAGATATACAGACTGCCAACAAACACATGAAAGAATGCTCAACATCATTAATCATTAGAGAAATGCAAACCAAAACTACAATGAGATATCATCTCACACCACTCAGAATGGCCATCATGAAAAAATCTAGAAACAGTAAATGCTGGAGAGGGTGTGGAGAAAAGGGAACACTCTTGCACTGCTGGTGAGAATGTGAATTGGTACAGCCACTATGGAGAACAGTATGGAGGTTCCTTAAAAAACTAAAAATAGAACTACCATACGACCCAGCAATCCCACTACTGGGCATATACCCTGAGAAAACCATAATTCAAAAAGAGTCATGTACCAAAATGTTCATTGCAACTCTATTTACAATAGCCCGGAGATGGAAACAACCTAAGTGTCCATCGTTGGATGAATGGATAAAGAAGATGTGGCACATATATACAATGGAATATTACTCAGCCATAAAAGGAATGGAAATTGAGCTATTTGTAATGAGGCGGGTAGACCTAGAGTCTGTCATACAGAGTGAAGTAAGTCAGAAAGAGAAAGACAAATACCATATGCTAACACATATATATGGAATTTAAGAAAAAAAAAATGTCATGAAGAACCTAGGGGTAAGACAGGAATAAAGACACAGACCTACTAGAGAATGGACTTGAGGATATGGGGAGGGGGAAGGGTAAGCTGTGACAAAGCGAGAGAAAGGCATGGACATATATACACTACCAAACCTAAAATAGATAGCTACTGGGAAGCAGCCGCAAAGCACAGGGAGATCAGCTCGGTGCTTTGTGACCACCTAGAGGGGTGGGATAGGTTGGGTGGGAGGGAGGGAGACACAAGAGGGAAGAGATATGGGGACATATGTATATGTATAACTGATTCACTTTGTTATAAAGCAGAAACTAACACACCATTGTAAAGCAATTATACTACAATAAAGATGTTAAAAAAGCTCTAAATTAAAAAAAAATAATAATAATGCCTATTGCCAATAATTAACCGATTAAAAACTCTAAACTTCTATGTGTAAGATGCTGTCCTTGACACCAAAGAACTGACCACAAAATATTTGTATTTGCTAGGCCATCCTACCCGCAAGATAAACATGAGGAAACACCACTACTTCTCTGGTTCTGACCTCTAACATTTTGGGGGAACTTCAAACATCTCTCAAATTCCTCCCAGACATTTCTGGAAGTCCTTACAGGTGACTGGCAGGTGTTTTGTGTATTGAGCATCTGGGCTACCATGTGATGTCTGTTCTTCTCCTCCTCTCCAGAGCCGAGCCACAGAGCCAGGGTCCCCCATCTCCACCTGTGCCTAAGGCCTGCACAGAGACTTCTAGTACCCAGTATTACAGGAGGCATGCCCAGATTCTAGCACTCATGTTACCAAAACCTGGAACCCTCAACATTCTTAAGAGATGTCAGTAAAACAACTCTTTGTGGTTTTAGCTTGCTTTTATTTTTTAACTCAAATTTATCCTAAATCTCAAACAAAAGCCTGGAGTTGCTGAGAATCTGTGGTTCAGTTACAGTGCTCAGAATCATCACTGCTCTTGGCATGAACTGGGTATATCTTAGTTCCTTCTTTTCTTAGGGCAAGTTCTTTCCCAAGGGTCCTCTTGGTCACTTATGCAAACAGATAGCTGAGGAGCCTGACATTTTGTTCTCTAAGCAGGCCTGATTTCTAAGGAGAGCACAGCTTCAGATCTGGCTTGGCCCTGGTTAACAATACAATCCTACCTGCCTTCAAAGGCCATGTAGTCTAGATGTGATAGGCACATAGACTGACCAATTATTCCAATGTACTGTGCTAAGTGATACAGTGAAATTATATCATAAGAGTCATTTAACTAAACTTGGAGATTCCCAGTGGACTTCCTGGGAGACAGGGTGTCCAGTTTGATACTTAAAGCATGAACACGTTATATTCTCATTTCATTTTCAATGATGCCAAATTCTCCTTCCCAATCAAGATGAATTAGAGAAATGTGAGAAATTAAAATAGAGCCCCAGAGCCACAGGGGCTCCAGTTTCTGGAAATGGGTTGTGATAGCCATGTAATGGCCTGGGAAAGGCAGATAAAGTCACTTCAGGACAAACTTCTAGTAGCTGCTGTGGAGACAATTACGTCAAGTCTTCAGCTGAACAATTCAGGCCTATCTTGAAGTTTAGTGGTCCTCTCTGGACCACTGGCAAACTGCCCTGAGAAGGATGCCCATGAGATGCGTGGAGCTTGGTTATTAGGACCTCCATGAGTGAGGGGTAGTGGAGGACAACAGAAATGCCACATATTTTCTCTCTCTAATTTCTGAATAAATTTCAAGTCACATATTTTCTATGAGTTCATCTGCCAAATTTTGTCTCTAATATTTCCCCAAGACTTGCTTCCACAGTTGATTCAATAGTTAGCAATGAACTCAAAGCTCAAGTAGTTTTATTTGGGAAATTTGGGAATCCTTTATAGTTTTCTAAATTCTAAAAGAAATTATATAGCCTAAAGGAGACAGTTGCTGGTATTCTGATGGAGCTGATCTTTATTTCAAAGGTGAGCCAGTTAAAAACAAACAGTACTGTGACCCATTTGTACCCAAATAAAACGTAGCAGGTTTTATTTTTAACATAAAACTATGGCCTACTTTCATATTTTTCTGTGAACAATTCTAAAGTGAATCTTCTCAAACATTTTGGCTTCTGGGAGGATTAGACTGAGTTTTGGTTCTATCCACACAGGATTGAGGAGGAAGGTTTGAAGTATGGAGTTCAGGCTTGGTCTAAGGCATTAACACATGGCATCATCTCCAAAACTCAGTATGAAATGCTCATGGAGGAGACTCTTCAGAAGCAAAACTAAGGAATAAAGCACCTCTGACCCCTTTATACATCTCCAAACTGAGCTTTACCCAGTTGCCATTAGGGCTCTGGTTCTTCTTTTTTTTACCTTCTTAAAATCACACAAACACAGACACACACATACACACACATGCACAGTATCATTCACACAGAGCCTGGCAGAGCAGTGAGCAACGTCTAGTCTCTGAAAGACATTTTGTTAGGAACGGGCAGAGGGAACCCAACTCGGGAAACAGCATATAGAGAAGTTGCTGTGTTAGCCGACTCAGTCTGCTGGGAGGGTTTCCATTGCCCAGGAGGAGGTCCAGGGAAAGGAGAGGGTTCCCACAAGATGGAAGGCTCGTTATTTTATTTTTTTATTTTTGCAAGATATCACTCTCAGTGTTGCAACAGTATGGTTTGAAGCGAGCTGCCCATCCATTAGTCACCTCCTGTCAGCTTTCACCCAACTCACGGAATGGAAAGAACACTAGGGCATTGGGTCTAAATTGGCCGAGGGATAGGAAACATGGAACGGTCCTAAATGGAAAGTATTCAGGTTCAAAACAAGTTTGTAGGGGGAAACCATACAGGAATCCATGTGAGGCAGCCTAGAAATGTTTACATAAAAAGCAGCAAAAGTCGGGGAGGAAGAAGCACCAAAAGAAGCAAGAAGTCCAAACTCATGGATGTCCTCAAATCTAAAGAGGAATTTCAGCAATTAAATGTTCAGCAAGTGTCTGGGAGCCAGGAGCGGGAAGTTCTGTAGCACCAGTTAGGAGATACATATAAAGGACTTCTAATCTGGAGAATGAAAAACTAAAATTGAAAGACATGGTAAGGTTGTGTTAAACAAGAGATTTTGAACTTATTTTAAAAGGAGCAAATCAAAATAAAGCACAAATAACAACAGCAACAAAGTTTTTCTTTAAACTAAGACCCTGTGGTTTCATTTCTGTTTCCTTTATTTTACCCCTGAAATCAAAGGGATGCATCTTTTGATTTCTTGATTTTTCTTCCCAGATCAGAAAGAAACAAAGATAAATATTAGAGAAATATGTGAGAGAGAAAATGTGCTGTGGAGAAGTTTTTAGAAACAGGGCAAAGGAACAGAAAACTCTCTCCTAATAAATTGCTCTAAAGAAATGTCATCTTAATATTTGCTAGTTATTTTAATAAACTGATATATTTTTAAAGTTCCAGATTGGAATAATTAGTATAATGGGTAACATTTGAATTGTCAAAACAAACTAAAAGGGTAAGTATTATTTTTGTCCCCTTTCACAAGGAGGAAACTGAAGTTAAACAACCTTCTTGGGATCACACAGTTTATGTAGAAGCAGCTGGGGCTTGAACCCTGGTCTGTCTCATGTGAAAGTGCATGTAATTAACCATGAGCATAAATATTCACTCAAAGTCAGCGTCTCTTAGTTTCATTTGAACTGTCCTAAACTTGTCTTAGCAATGACATACTCACATTTTTGGAAACACAATGAAGAAAAGTTTTTGCTGAAATTGCAAAACAACCTTCCTATAGGAGATAACATTAAACCTTCGAGGCACTGGCTGCTAGAAGTGATATCACTGATGAGTGATGGGTGGGACACTAAGCCAGCCAAGCAAATGCCACTCTACTGCCTGATACCCCATGCTTCTCCGTGACAACACTTGTAACCCTCATTCCAAGGCTTGACACAGCATGGGCTGCATAGTAGACGTACAATACACACTTTGCATTCAGTAGTTATTTCTGAACTGAAGTGAATGTCTTCCATCAAATATTGGCTCAAGGATCACTTGACCTCCTTGAAGCCATCTATGGTAGTCATGACAGTCACACCTGTCTCAATTCATTCTAGTCTCTTTTTCATTTGGCCCTTTGCTAGCTCTAACTTATGTCACAAAGGTTAACTAAGGATTACATGAGATTAATGTAATTAAAACTATTCTGGAAGATATAAATTTCTATGTGGATATTAAGCATCATTATCATTGTATATACTGCCACACCCTTGGTAGTCATGCTTATGAATCTGTGTTTGTATTTCACATGCATTGAGGCATACTGTAGGCCAAACAAGTAACACTTGATTTAATCTCACAGCAACTTTCATAGGTAGTTAACTTGGCCCAGTTAAGAATGTAAGCAGTAGAGAAGTTGTGAAAGGTTAGCTGCAATATAACAAACCCCGAAGTCTCTGGTTATCCACAAGACCTATTTATGAAAGTCGGTTTCATAAGCAAGATTTCCTCCTGTGGATTGCCCTTGGTACTAGTCTTTCTGTTTATCCTATTTAGTAAGTCTCCTCTAACTCTATGGTAGAGTTAGAGTCCCCAGATCCTTGAAGTTAGGGGTGGCTAAGTGGCCAATGAAACCAACAGGTACCAGGACAGGCGGGGGCACAAAGTGAGTGGAAGCGACATGTGTCATATCAGGTGGAAGCCTTAAAGAGCCACTGTGTGAATTTCCACAATGCCAACCGCTGCCACCACGACTGATGATGCTCCACAGTATGGAGCTGCCATGAGCCTGTGCCCCTGAGAATTAGCAGGTAGAGAAGAGCTCCCAGTTGACCCGTGATGATCATAAAGCATTAAGTGAGGAAAAAGTCTTGGTTGTTAATAACCAGAGACTTGGGGGTTTGTTACCGTGCAGCTAACTTAGTCTTTCCTGACTGATATAAAAATCCAGCTCTTTTCTGGACACGGTCGCTGTTGGAATGGAGTAACAGGAAACCAGAAGGGTGGTTGGATCTCATTAGGGGCAGTAAGTTTTTCTCAAGCTTCCCTTAGGAATATTGCATTAAATGAAAATGAGTACCCTTCAGGAAACCTGAATGCAAAATGCAAACAAGGATACACAAGTGCTTTACAGATTATAAATCACTCTGCAAATACTAGTTGTAACAACACTTAGGTCTCACCCGCAATTGTAGCCATGATTACATGTTTTCCTATTTTGTAAGTCCATAATACTTACTCAGCTCCCACTAAAGAAATGTACTTACTTACAGTGTTTGTCGACAAGTCAAAGAGATCAGAGATAACTTTCCTAATCTATGCAGCAAACCAAATATACATGAGGAAGACTAAGGCCACTTGGTAGAAGATGTAAAATTTAAAATGAGTGCTTCTCTGTTACCCTTTTTCTTATTCATAAACTCCAGAGATACTACAGGAGAGATAAGCTCTTCTCCACACCATGAACACAGAAAGTGGAGCACAGCATGGGGCTAGTAGTTTGCTTAGGAATGGACAGGGATGCCACTACAGGACTCTCAGTGCCTCTTCCCTTTGCTCCTCTTGGCACCATGACAGGCAGAGGTGCACAGACTCTGTAATTGTTTTGTTTACGCCAACCCTTTTATAAGGAATAAACTTGAGGCTTAGCGATATATCGTTAGGTTGGAAGGTGACATTATTAAAACTTCCTAATCCCCACACCTACAAGATTGAGATATTAAGAGCACATTTTTCTAAATGGCAATGGAAGTACATTAAAGCTTACTAATAAATATGTAAGTCCCTAAAATTCGAGAAAAGACAAGCAATGATAATATAAACTCTTTTTCTTACCACTTAGACGGGAAAGGCTTGCTCAGCGTAGCTGGCCTCAGTTAGAAACAACAGCCGCATTAGATAGAATGTGTGTTTCTCACCTATGGTTTCTGGGGGGAAAAAAAAGTCTAGACTTAGTCTCTAGAGGCAGATATTGGAACTTGGTCTTTTAGCTTCTGGTTAGTTCTATTGCTACCAAACAAGGAAAAAGCAAGATTTCCTCCTGTGGATTGCCCTTGGGACTGGGCTTTCTGTTTATCCTCTTTAGTGAGTCTCCTCTATGAGTTTTCAGAGCTTCATGCATGCTGTGAGCTGTTTCTCAAACAAAAACCCCTTTCCTAGAGGGCACGAAGCAGAGGCCCCCCCATATAAGGTACAGCCACACCACATGCGGCTCAGAGTCTAGGCTTGTCAAACTTCAAATGGTGCCCCTGGCTGAGTCTCATCTCAGGCCTGTACCACTTTCTCATAGTCACTCATCCTCTAGGAGGAAAGTGCTCTCCCTGATTTCCAACCATTTTCTTCGTGACAGTCAACCTGCACAGACAACACCCACCCTCTCCCATTTCTTATCCAAGTCACCCCTTCCTGCCTTTACTTTTCTCTGGTTCTCTCTTGAGATGGTTTTACTTCACTCTACCCAGTTCCATCACATACCCGGATTCATGCACCAAGTAAATGTCCATGTGGACAAAGTGACTGCATTTCTGTAAGTAACTCCAACCAAAAAGTTCTACCTAGAATGGGTAGAATTAGGAAAGAAATTCTGCAGACATACCACACCCTTTTCCTGAGATGGACTAATGATTCTTGGAAATATTCTACTTACTTATACCCTCCTTTGTTCCCAAAAGGATTCAGGGCAGCATCTCTGAAAATAAAGCTCATGCCTTCTTTGAAGTCTAGGAGAGCATATGTTGCTGACGTTTGTCAAAAGAAGTAGCAGTTTTTACATTAGTAAAAGGCACCCTTCCAATCTTATGTTAATACACAGCAAAGAATTAATATTTAACTTCAAATTGCTCCTGAAACCTTGTGTGAATAACCTTGTCTAGAAGAATGATCTATATCTCAATTTATATGGTTTTGAGAATTATCACATGTAAACTCTAAGTAAAATAAGAAAAGGAAGATTCTGGAGAGACGCAGATGGGAGAGAGAGAGACAGCAAAACTGCCACAGAGAATGCAATTTGTCTAGGGTTGTCTGGGGTCCTGGATTATCAAGATTGTCTGAATTCTGGTTGTTTCCCTGCCACTGTAGCTTGGA
The DNA here is from genome assembly GCF_949774975.1 of Lagenorhynchus albirostris. Classification (NCBI taxonomy): domain Eukaryota; kingdom Metazoa; phylum Chordata; class Mammalia; order Artiodactyla; family Delphinidae; genus Lagenorhynchus; species Lagenorhynchus albirostris. Next base: position 82,966,529 of record NC_083095.1, read on the forward strand.
AAGGCTTGTCGAGATGTCCACTCTTCCATATTGGATAAATATGTCCCATGGCTGGACCATTTGAGTTCAGTGAGGCCAGGAACTTAAGTGTGTGGCCTTCAATTAATAAAAAGCAATGAAACTGCTTGAGGGTAAAGATCACTGGGATGGGTTTTTCTTGCTCCTTTGGGAGAAATAAACCAAAGTGTTCAACTGACTGACTTTCTCACGGGTTTAGAACATGGATACCTCATTCCCAGCGCTCACTCAGTCATCCCTCAGATTGGACATAATGTTTGATTTGCAAGGTCATTTTGCCACCATGAATTTCTCCTGAACTCTTAAGTGGAGACAGCATCAGCAGGGCAAGTGCTGCAAGACCCTTGTCAGCACTGGGAGTTTTTACTGTTGCCTTTTTTTCTTTCTCACATGTGATCACTGACTAGAGGTGAAGTAAGTCCTTCTCGGGGTGGGGCAAGAGGCATGTCTAAGGATGAGTTTCCCTATAATTTTGTCTTTCATTTACTTTTTATAGTTCTGCAGCTAGCTCAGAGGACTCCAGGGACCTTGCGACTAGAGCACAAGATCTTGACATACTGCAACTAAAGGCAAAGGCGGTGAGCAATCTCAGCTCAGCACAGCTGAGAAGGCAGGGGTCAGGCCTGGAAGTCACCAGATGGAAAACTCAGAGCAAAAGTTAACATGAAAATATTGGCAGCTGGTATACCACCAGAACCTCAGCAATTCATTCCTTGCGTCCTCCCTGCCCTTCCAGACCATTAGCTCTCACTCTGAATTCAAAGTTAGGAAAGGATCCTCCTCTTTGCAGAGATCTTATGAATTCCTGGTACTCGCTAAAGTAGGGTGTCATTCACTCTGATCTACCTTCTCTTTGGGGTACTAGTTGATTCCTTGCAAGCCCTAGTGATGCCTAGGTCTAGCCTACACAGGTCACAGTCCAAGGAATCAGACTCACTTGTGTCCCTCAAATATCTCACTTACGGGCTGAATACTTACAACATACAAATATCAAACAGCCATTTGTCAGCTCTACGTGCAAATAAGTCACCACCCAGAGAGAGGCTATTTCAATGAGAACCGATAAGGGAGGTTGGTTAAGCTGTCTCCAAAAAGTCAGTGAAGGTTGGGCAAGGATAAAGGGAGGTTTCCCTGTTAGGAAATGGAGGGAAAAAGGGAAATTCCCTAAATAAGAAAAAAATTAGGACAAGGCCACCCAAGTAGAGAGACACCCCTAAAATGACTGGTCAGTGTGAGTTGACACTGGAGCAGATGCTAAAAGAAATGGCAAGCTCTCTTTCCCAGAGGCCAGCTGGTACCTGAGGCCCAGCATTGGGGTTATTAGGCCATAGCTGAAGCCTTCCTGGCTCAACTTCTCCCGAAGGTCTCTTACTACCCAATAGGCCAACAGCTGCTAAATCTAACTGAACAACATAAATTATGTAATCTTTCTCTCTGGGGATTTTACGATTAGAGGAGATTTGTAGAGACCTCCGAAGTGCCGCTCTCAAATTAGACACTAGATTAACATCCACTCCTTCATAATTCTATACTCTATCTCCTAGGTGGAGTTCACCTGATTTGCAGTGAAAAGAGAGGCGGCCTGAAAAATACTCAAAGACATGCTGTAGTTAAATAAGAGCTAAAAGTTTCAGCCTACACGTTCCTTTTTAAATGAAGATCCTAGTGCAACTAAAATAGGATGATTCTATTCTAACACATGTAAAGATATTTATCACAGTTGGCAGAACAGAATCATTTCTTCTCAGTGGTATTATTTTGTTCCTTTCTCAATGTTTATAAAAGTAGAATCTTTAAAAGGCTAAACTATAAAATATTGTCCCACAGCTGGGCACCAAAAATAAGTCATCAAAATTCAAATGGAAACACATTGCCCTGGCTTGTTGATCATAGTGAATAAAGATATAACTAGCTGAAGCTGATGATATCTGACACTGAAAAATGACCCAGCTAATGCATGGCATCAATGGGGTACTGGCTAGCACCACCTTGCAGGAGCTGATTATGTGTGTCTCTTCCCAATTTTATATTCAGTGATCCTACTTAGCAGCTTGAAATTGGCCATAATCAGAGTTTTTAGACAAGGAAACTGGCAAAATCCATAAATCACAACTTTTCTGTTTATACCCCCCACCCCCAACCAGTTGTTAAACATTTACCAACACGCCATGGCACGGACTTCTACTTTAATCATAGCTGAGCCAATTTTTTAAAAAGCAATCATATTTATCTGTTGTATGCTATTATACCAACTCATAGGTTCATCAAGAAGATAGCAACAAGATTTCAATTCAGAGATGGGTATGCAGACAGACAGGATTCTCTCATGACCCCAGGGTTATCTCTCAGTTAACTGACAACAGCTAGCTGGTACCCGAGACTCACCAGCCAGCAAGTGGGAGCCTTCTATGCCCAAACTCAACTTCTCCCAGATCTGAGGGTCCCAAGATCTCTAGATCACGGCAGCTGGCATTTCCCAGAGCTCCCCTTTAAACAGCTGGCACCTAAGCTCAGGTTGTCAGAGGCTGAAGCCCAGATCCTCAGTGTGTCCAACTGTGCTCCAGTCCAAGCATCTCTTTTCTATAGGAAGCCAAGAGGACAGGCACCCATGCATGCACTGGCCCTTCCAGCAGCCTGTGTCAAATAATGCTGCTCACCCAGTGTTTGCATAATGATGGGGAAACAGACACAAGGGTCCTGCAAAACCACTATTCATCCACTGAGTCTACATGGTCTCTCTGGATGGCATCTACCTTCCTATTTACCTAGAAACCGACTTACAAAGAAACCACCTATAAACATAGCCTTCTTTTAAATTCTACCTGCCACCCTTTCTACTCCCCAACCTAGCAGTGCCTACAACATTGTTAACCAAAGTTAACTCTCTCTAATGAGAGAGTAAGTGAACATTTTTTATGACAGTTTTCAACAAGCAAAAGGAAACATTTAGTATAGGGCCTTTGGGTTGAAACAAGCAAACAAAAAAGAAATGGCTTCTAGTATTTGCCTGCAACACATTATGAACTGGCAGAGGACAGACAACATTTTCTGTTCATGCAAAATAAGCATAATGAAGAATCTCTTTGTAAGTGAAGACCAACGTAATCTAGGCATTTGGTGTTACCAACACATCCTTCATTTTGCTGCAAACAGTACAACCACACTCCCCCTGACACACGTACCACAAATTCACATGCACAATTAAAAGATTTTTAAAATGATGCAGATTTGAATGACCACGTCAGTTCTTTTGTATGTAAAAGCCTATATTTGAAAAGGGAGATGAAGAAGAAAAATAAAAAACAAAATTAATAAGTTCCTGGAGTTCAGCCATGAAATATGATTGAGATTAGGAGAAGGGTGAAACTGTGGTCAAGCTCTTGATGCAAAAGCCCTGCTTGCCTGTAACCAGATGTAAATCATAACATCTCCATGGAGATGAGCGGGCAGATGCCCAGTGGAATTTTCATGTCCACATTTAGAGGGTGAGAATTTCAATGGTTTATGGATTCCAAGTCTTTGGGGCTAAACAAGGAATTTTATCGAACATGAAACTCTTCTGGACTCCCTAAACAAGGCAGCCTGATTTTTATGGGCTGATCTCAAAAGGGTCCTTTATTTCTCTATAGCAGATGCTTCCCTGGTCTTTACGTCACTGTGAAGCTACCTCAGGAAGTGAGAAATATAACTCTAACCCTAAAAGCTAGCTTGCTATGCCCAGTGTTTCGACATGGACCATCTCTTGTCCCACTGATTTTATGTCATAGTTATTGTTACTTTTCTTCATTTACAGGTACTCAGTTGGGAGTGAGATGACTGCATCTGACAACTTTTAAATTTTATTTTATTATTTATGCGAAAGTAAATGCGACCAGGAATATTATTAACATTAATGCTTAATACCAAGTAAAACTTGGTGACAGGCAAGAAAAATGTTCCAAGAAATCCAAAGACAAAACCTCAAAACCCTAGCATGACATATCTGGGTCTCGAGTGTCCTCTGATTTAAGATATATCATCAAGATAATGCGATGATTATAAGGAACATGGGAGTCGATATTTTAAGGAAATCATGAGGATCTGTGAGCAAGGGTGGAATCGATTTTGACGCTAATAGGGCTGAAGCCATGAGATCCTTCACAGGAAAAGAAGCTACCCTCTCTTTTCTCCTCCATTTTTCTAAATATTTGCAGCCATGACTTCCATATGTGACGAACTCCACAGAAATGTTCAGATTTTGTTAAGGGGTATGTTGAGATGGGCATTCTCATGTAATGCTCACGAAAGCATAAATTGGTACCTTTAAGGGAGGCAATTTGGCAAAATAAACCAAGAGCCTTACAAATGCTCAATTCTTTGTCTCAGTATTCCTCTACTAAGAATTAGATACGATAGCAAACAAACAAAACACCATAAATTTCCAAGTATAAAGGAATGATTAAGTAAATAAAAACATATCAATAGGAATAAAATAGTGCATTGTTATTAAAAATGTTTTTTTACAGAATACTGAACGTGTTGAGGATATGTTATAATATTCTATCAAGTGAAAAAAAGACTGATACAAAATTGCATATACATTATGTCCTCAATGTACACATATATACATAAATACACACAGACAGACATAGTAGACAAAACACTGGGAAGAAATATGCCAGAGTATTTAAAGTGGTTATTTCAGGATGGAAAAGTGGAATAATGATGACTTGTATTTATTTTTATTTATACTTTCCAGCGGTTTACATTGAACAATGGTTACTCAATTTTTTCCAGACTTACATTTATAATTACAAAGGTGATATAGAAATACTATAGAAACATCAAGAATTATAAAAATGTATGAAGTAAAAAGATGGAAGTACTCTCCCTACTCATTCTCCAGATGTCCCCACTTTAATAGCAGGAAAAGTTTAGAGTTTACCATTCCAGACTGTTTATGTCTATGTGTATATACCCAAGTACATCCTACTTTGGATATATTTGCGTGTTATTATAGAGAAATGTATCATTTTTAATTTACTTTAATTTTTAGAGCTGTTTTAGATCTGCAGCAAAATTGAGCAGAAAGTGCTGAGAGTTCCCACGTACCATATCTCTGCCTGCTCCCCTACCCCAGACAGCCTCCCCCACTACCAACGCTGCACACCAAAGTGGTATGTTTGTTACAGTCAATGAACCTACATTGACACGTCACCATCCGAAGTCCACAGTTCACATTAGGGTTCACTCTTGGTACTGTGCATTCTATGGATTTTGACAAATATATAATGATACACATCCACCTTTATAGTATCACACAGAACAGTTTCACTGCCCTAAAAGCTTTTTTGTGCTCCATCTATTCATCTTCCCCCCAACCCCTAGCAACCACTGATTTTTTTATTGTGTCCATTGTTTTGCCTTTTCCAAGGTGTCATATAGTTGAAATAATACAGTATGTAGACTTTTCAGATTGGCTTCTTTCACTTAGAAATATGAATCTAAGTTTCTTCCATGTTTTTTCATGGCTTCGTAGAATATTCTATGTGTACGTGAGAAGAATGTGTAGTCTGCTGTTGTTGGGTGGAGTGTTTTGTGTATGTCTATTAGGTCCAGTCATCTACAGTACTGTTCAATTTCCTTATTGATCTACTATCTGTTGTTCCATCCATTATTGAAAGTGAAGTATTTAAGTCTCCTACTATCATTGTGTTCCTATCCATCCCTTGAATGGATAAAGAAGATGTGGTACATACATACAATGGAATATTACTCAGTCATAAAAAGGAATTAAATTATGCCATTTACAGCAACATGGATGGACACAGAGATTACCATACTAAGTAAAGTAAGCCAGACAAAGACAAATATCACATGATATCACTTACATGTGGATTCTAATTTTAAAAAATGATACAAATGAACTTATTTACAAAACAGAAATAGACTCACAGACACAGAAAACAAATTTATGGTTACCAAAAGGGAAATGGGGTGAGGGAGGGATAAATTAGGAGTTTTGGATTAACATATACATACTACTATGTATAAAATAGATAAACAACAAGGACCTACTGTATGGCACAGGGAATTGTACTCAATATCTTGTAATAATCTGTAAGAGAAAAGAATCTGAAAAAGAATATATATATTCTTATATATACATACATATATATGTATATAAATACATACATATATATACATACATACATATGTAAATAAAACTGAATCACTTTGCTGTACACCTGAAACTAACACAACGTTGTAAATCAACTATAGTTCAATTTTTTAAAAAAGTCTATTAGTTTAATCAAAGATGTTAGCATGTCAGGTATTTGTTCCCCTGTGGCTTCTGCATGATTTCTGAGAGATGGGGAAATGTCCAATATTAACCTGTCATTTTCAAACCAGACATGAGTGGCTTTTCAAAAATTCTGTAGCCCCTTGTAGTTTTACATTTATTAATTATATGCTCATATCCTTGATCATTTCTTTTTTACTTTAGGTATGTTCTATTAGTCATAAAAAAATAAAACAAACTGAAAATTAATAAAATATTTTCTCCAAGAAGGGTGGCAGTGACCATGATGTGAGTAGCAAAGTCAGAGCTGATAGGAAGATGCAGCCTTTAGTCTGATGGGATTTAGTCTTTGAAATATCCCCATCAGGGTCCATGACCTAAGAAGTCTTCTTTGGTGAGAACTCAGTGGGCTCATTCCTGAGCCTAGCTCATCATCTGGTTATTTTAGGTGCCATTTGAGAAGTATAATGAGAGAGTGAGACATGGGAAAGGTAAGCTTCCCTGAGTGACCTTGAAATTTCTTTTGTAACATCTGCTTTCTTCTCTTTCCCTTGTTGTCTTCCCATCATCAATAGGACTGTCAGGGGCCACTTGCTTTGTCATAAGAATTTGAAGAAAATAACTGAATAAAATTTATTTTATTTGAAATGACTTGAAACTTAGATACACTCAGGGCTAGGGTTTAATCTCTTTGTTGCTCAATTATGCAGCATATAGAAAAGGCAAGCAAGACAAAACAAAACAAAAATGCACTCCTAATTCATACATGCACAGATACCAATGAGCTGAGGTGAAATGATGTCACTTTTCTCTTTCTACTTTTATAACTTCCTAGTCATTTTGGTCAAAATTAAATAAGTCAAATCTCTGATCACAATATAGACATATTACAAATTGTTTTGTATGTCTACATACATGGGGTTGAGTCCAACTTTCCTCTTCATCATTATAGATTAGGAAGAAGTCATAAATTGGGTATAAATTGGGGAGAAGGCATTTAAATAGTTAAATTTAATATTAATATAAATAATATATAATTATACAAATTAAATAACTAAATATTTAAATTTAAATATTGTGGATTATCCAAAACTCTCTAACTGTATTCCCTCAGATAGACTATAATAAGACAAGACTAGTTACAGGACTGTTATTTTTCACAACTACCAAAATGCCATCAATTACTGAAGTATTTATGCTCAAACAGAAAAGCACAAAGTTGTAATTTTACAATTTCAAGATCTTGAAAACAGATAGTAGACAATATTATCAATCACTTCCAGGTGGTGAGAAGGGAATGAGGAAAAGAAAAATAGGATAGAGTAATAATTCTCAAAAACTTAAACAAAAGGTAGATTAATCACATTATTTCCTTCTTAAAATGTTTGTTCTAGATACAAGTACCCAGTTTACACATGGTTAACACACCATGAAAAGACAATCTATAACCTAAACTACTGCAGATCCTGCCTACATGACTCATATTGCCAGACATTAACTGATTTTGAAGTAGCTGGATTTTCCTCTCTAATTTCAAAATCAGTTTGGCAAAAACTGGAAAAATGTAATGAAAAGCAGAGGAAGATACTCCCAAAACTACATAAAAATGCATTTGGAAGTTAGCTTGCGTTATTCATGATAAAATCTGCAGAAAAATTAGCCTTTGCATTATGAAGAACATTTGGAAAATATTTTTGAAATTTTGGTGACACCCCATTCTTTCTGAAGAAAATTAATCATAATACTGAGTAGAAAACGCAAGGGAATTTTCAATGAAATGTTTTCTTTCTTTTTTACTGATGCAATATTTGAAATGGGAGCACAGGGCATTTTTCTGAGCAAAGCAGTTGTCAGCAAGCATGACTCTTTTCAGCAAATCAGCTGTTGTTTTCTTTTTTTTTTAAATAGATTTATCTATCTGTTTATTTATTTGGCTGTTTTGGGTCTCGTTGCTGCACGCAGGCTTTCTCTAGTTGCGGCAAGTGAGGGCTAGCTACTCTTTTGTTGTGCATGGGCTTCTCATTGCGGTGGCTTCTCTTGTTGCAGAGCATGAGCTCTAGGCATGCAGGCTTCAATAGTTGTGGCATGTGGGCTCAGTAGTTGTGGCTTGCGGGCTGTAGAGTGCAGGCTCAATAGTTGTGGCGCACGGGCTTAGCTGCTCTGTGGCATGTGGGATCTTCCCAGAGCAGGGATCGAACCCATGTCCCCTGCATTGGCAGGCGGATTCTTAATCACTACGCCACCAGGGAAGTCCCATCACCTGTAGTCTTCTGAACAAATAACTATGGACATCAAATTAAAAGACATGAACTCAGTCTCTGTTTCCAAATGAATTGCGGTCTTCATTATTGAGTAAATAATTTATAAGTCTTTTGCATGTTCTTCATGTGTCCTTCCTCTCTTCCAACAAACACACTTATTTCCAGGTAAGAGGTAAAAAGCCTTTGTTGGAATCACATGGAGTCCGGATCAGAGTTGGGACCAGAGCCCAGAGCATCTCCCCTGCTGGCTCAGAGGTTACCTCCTGGTCATGTTACCTGACTTGTTTTTCTTAAGATCTCTGCACCTTAACTTGGTAGCATGGAAAAACTGTTCTGGTTATCACAGCTGGAAAAAGCAACTCACTGCTGTGTGATAGGATCTTGGCCAAGCAGAAGCTAAAGCATGTCGATGACTTCTACCCAAAGGTAATGACTGTTGGCTGTGACCCATGAATTCCTACCCTCTGGCCTAGGCACTTTACATTTGAGGTTCCCTTGGGTCTACTGGGCTTATAAGACAGAATCTCTGTGGAAACAGAAGCAACACAGCCAAAAGGACTAAGGCAAATATTATGTACAAATTGAGCAACACTCCTACTGGTCATGCTGTCAATGACTAATATACCCAAATCAGTGTGGGTGCTTCAAGATCATCCATCACAGCAACATAAAGGGATTTCTTATTCCCTATTCCTTCCCATTAGTTATTTCTATGACCCTTTCTCTGTTGTTCACAAATACATGGCAAATCATGCCAATTTGTGGACAATGACACATAGAGGGGGAGTGAATATTCAACTGGGCTGTTTCAGCTATGGAAATGAGGTAGAACCAAAGGGAATAATTTCAAGTCAAAAACTGTCCCTAGTCTTTAAGTTCAATTTTTTCCTTTTGTGCCAGTAATACACGTCCTTCAGGAAACAGAAGAAAAAGAAAGATTCACCCCCCCCCACGATTAACACCCTTCTTCTTGCACACAGCCATTTTTCCCTTTCTCTTGCACTCTCCCCACCTTCTTTCCTCCCTTACTGCCTCTTTCTCATCCACTCTCCCCACCTTTTTTCCTCCCTTTTTTTCCTCTTTCTCATCCACTCTCTCCATTCATCTATTCACTCATCCTTTCAACAAATAGTCATTGAGTGCCAGATGATATTCTAGGAGCTTGAATTCATCAGTGATCAAAGTAGACAGAAATCCTTGCCTCCATGGAGTCTGCATTCTCCTTTTTCCTGCGTGTTTCATTAGCAGTGCTGCTATAGTTCAAGGACTCCTAGAAGCACCTGTTCTGTTGCTTTGGTCCACAAGTGCTGTCCCTCTTCCATGACACCTGTATTTTCTCCGCTTGCAGGTGAGGAGAACACACAGGGGAAAAGAAGAGCTACCCCTAGGCACTGCAGAACCGAGGGATAAACAATTCTCAATCCTGTGAAGAAACAGCACAACCAAACTGAACCCAAGTGCAGCATCACAACCCATGTAGGCTTTCTAGTCCTCTAGACTGGAGGTTAAGTCAGAGGTTATTGATATCATTCTATCTGGCATTAGAGAAAAGGGTAGGATTCAGAGTCACACAGACCAGGGGATGCATTTTAGTTCTGCGGTCTGGGGGTAGGTCAAACAACCTCTTTAGGTCTCAGTATCTTCAACTCTTAAGTGAGTTTAACATCATTTACCCTGTGGGTTCTATCATTATTTTATTCATTCATCGATTCAGTCATTCAATGAGTATTTATTAAGCCCCTACTATGTACTAACACTGCTGTAAATACTGGAGATATAACAATGAAGAGACAAAAATTCTTGCCTTCATGGAGCTTCCATGGAGAGAATACAGTCTATTACATAGGTAACTTAGATTCACCTTATCTTTCGGTAACAATAACTGAAGCAACACATGTTCAGAACTATTCTTAAAGCAGAATAAAAATTAGCATGCACCCAGCATATACATCTTCATTATGTTCTACCTTGAACTTGCTACGCAGATGAGCTCAGCCAGGCTAAGTACAACAGGAAAAAGAGCTTTAGTTAGTGATGTTCTTCATACACTATGGGTAAAATCACCTACTCCTGCCTGGAAAGATGCCACATAAGTGTAAGTAAGAGCTAACAAAGTACTAACTACTTAACAACGGCTCCTGTTGGGTATCCAATGAAGCAGATTATCTGAGAGACCAAGGAGCCTGAGAAAGGCTTTGGGGGCTGGGTGACAGCTGTGCCACCCAAGGCAGCAAGAAGCCATCCTGTGCCCAGGACATCTGATTCCTCCACCGAGGGATGAGGGATATTGTCTTCCACAGCCCCTTCCTTTAGAACCTGATGTTTTCAATTTCTCTTTGAAGTTTATTCCCATTTTCCAAGGCTTAGAAACCATGCCCAAGAGAACACCAGCTATGAAATTAATGAATGTGTGTCTCTATTTGTTCTGCCAGGTCATTGAAAATCTCTGGACATAGTTTTGAGTTACAGTAAAATTAAAATGTTTTCTTGATCATTGAGTAACACAGAAAGAAAGAAATGGAATTAGTCTAACAAGATTAGTTTTCACAAGGCCATTTCAGTAACTACCAGAATGTTTTCAGAATCTTCTCTCGTTCCTAAGTAGACAATATGAGTGATCTTTTGCTTTTTAAAAGTGGATTTTCTGGTTATATTCTACTTTAAATTCCCTTATGAAGTAGATAAGGTAGACGTTATAAATAAATAAATGTTATAGGAAATTATAGTTACTTTGGGATTTATATAAATTCTAAGAATAATGAATCTCATTTGTTGGCTAAGATTTAATGTGTCACAGGACTCTATTGATTTGAATGCATAATATTTATCCTATGTCGTTTTTCATACACTATTCTCCTACTTTATTAGACCTCTTTATTTTTTTTATCCAAATAATACTCTCTCTAGGTCTCTGAAGATTTAAGAGCTCCATGAAAGCAAGGATTTTTGTTGTTCTGTTCACTGCTGTATCTCCAGAGCCTAAAACAGTGCCTAGTATATAGTAAATGGTCAATATTCATTGACTGTTGAATGAGTTTAGTTCTCAAATTTTAGATGATGATAGCTAATATATAGCACTTAGCATGTGTCAAACACTTTTCTAGGAACTTTACACATAATAATTTATTTAATCCTCAAAATATAACCCTCAGAGACACTGAGTGGATACAAATTTGTCCAAGTTTGGTGACAGAAGCAGAATTTGAACTCAGGTGGTCTGGTCCAGAGTCTGTGCAATTAACTACCATGCTCTTACTGACTCTCTAAGTTAGGATAGTTTTTTAAATTAATTAATTCTTAATTTTATATTTTTAAAATCATTTTATTATTAAACTAATTTTAGTCTTTTATGCATTTAATAGATATTACATTTATATATTTATAAAAACCGAAAGGTACAGAGAAGCATAAACCTGAACGTCTCCCCCTTCATTGTCCTTGAGCCAAGCAGAGGCAGCCAACAGACAGCTTCAGTCTACTGTGGCTCTGCCCTCTCTAGACAAGTAACTTTGGGCAAACTACTAATCTTTCTATGCCTTACTTCTTGTATGAAAAACGGGCATAATAATGATAGCTCTTCCACAGACTTTTTATGAGGATTAAATGAATTAATTTCTGTAACATGTTTAGAATAGTTCTGGTCACCAAATAGGTACCAATAAGTGTTTACTATTATTGGTTTTATTAGTTTTCTGTATCCTTCCAGATATTTTATTCACACACAAGATATACACATATATGCACCCACATATACACTTTCTCTCCCTCTTTTTTTTTTTAAATAGTATTCTGTACCTTGCTTTTCTCACATCACTGTCTCGAAACTTTAATTAGAAGATAAGTCCATGAATACATTTTCTTTTGGAGTAACCCGTTCTCAGCCTTTCCAATATATCACTTCTTTGCTCACAGAAAGTTATCTATGGCTTCCTGATACTGTTCTATCATTTCTCATTTTGGGGATAGAAATTAAGGAAGAATAGCCATTCTGGGGGCAACATGGGGCTGACAGGCGTTAGCAAAGTCAGTTCGTGGAAAATGATGGTACAGATTCTGACTTTCTGAAATGCGTTCTGATGTCAGTGGCAGTGGCAGCACCATGAGTTTCTGCATCAAGAGGTTGGGTGGTAGGGAAGGTGGGGCCAGGGGTGAGGGCTTAGAGCACACTTGCACAGTAACCCCCCTGTTTTCACCTAGATTTAATATCTACTTAGGGTGGGACTGTTTGAGGATGAAAGTTACAGGGGAGAAGCGCCAAGACCTGCCCTCTCCCCTTTCCATCAAGGCAATCCTTAGCACTTCCCCTGCTGGCTGGCTGGTACCCCCACACCTGGCTCTACCATTTGGAAAAACAAACAAACAACAACAAAACAGAGAATCATAAGACTGACTTGCCTTCCTGTAAAACAGGAGCTGCAGCTATGGCCCAGTTGAGACAGAATTACCACCCCAGGGAGTAAGCTACTGGGAGGAGCACATGAGGGGTTAGTTTCCATCATGATTGAATTTAGAGGGTAACTGACTCTTAAACAGGCAGGAGGGGCTTCCCTGGTGGCGCAGTGGTTGAGAGTCCGCCTGCCGCTGCAGGGGACGCGGGTTCGTGCCCCGGTCCAGGAGGATCCCACATGCCGCGGAGCGGCTGCGCCCGTGAGCCATGGCCGCTGAGCCTGTGCCTCCGGAGCCTGTGCTCCGCAACGGGAGAGGCCACAACAGTGAGAGGCCCGCGTACCGCAAAAAAACAAAAACAAAAACAGGCAGGAGAAGTGCTTCAGAGAGTGGGAGTGTCTAGACACTGGCTGTGGGCCAAATCCCCTCTGAGTCGTTTTCTGTGGGACATGGAATCAGGGTGAGAGACCTGAACAGGATTACAGAGGCATCCTGTTCCAAGGAGCAAAAAAGACTGCAGCTGCCAGCAGAGAGCACCACAGACACTAAAATGTAAGGCCTGTGCCTCCTGCAGGAACAGTAGTGAGGGGGGCGGTGAAAGAGAATAAAAAACTGCGATCACAGATGTGTCTGGCCCCTCTCAGACACCATCCTTAGTCTTACAAACAAAAGGAAACCTGCAGGACAGCTCAGCACTGCCTTGAGTCTCTACATTAAAGTCAGGGGACCCTGTGGACTGCACAGAGATTTTAGGCCAGGAAAAATGCGACTCTCCAGACAGTTTGAATGGCTTGTAGGTCACAAGTTACTCAAGGATGTCAGGGAAACTTGGCAGCTACACACTGACTCTCTGATGATGAAACTTCAATGCTGTAGGACGTCCCACTTTTGTAAGCTAGAGGCCACAGAGTAACCCCAGACCCCTGCTTCCCAGCCTTTCAATCCTCAGGAGCTTCTGAAGCCTTGAAGAGACTTCATCCCAAACTCAGCCAACCTGGCACTGAAAGGCTTCCTGTGCAATAGGAAGTCCCCAGGCAATGGCAGAATTGGCTTGGCCCATATCACCTTCAAGGGCTACCTCTCTGCTGGCTCTGCGTGCACAGAGCTTTCTTCTGGAATGCGGACGCTGCATGGTTTCTTAGCTGTTTCAGCTGCTCTGAACAAACAAGTTCCCATCCTCAGGGAATTGAAACTACACAGTTTCACTCTGTCCTGTTGTGTTGGCAGCTGCCTTTCAGCATTGCCCTGTCCCCACAAAAACCTCAACACAGATCCCTCGCTTGCATGGTACATAATAGGACCTTTCATTCCTGCTTTGGCACATGCACCCCTGGGTTAAGAGTGCCATGGAATAGAGAAAGCATTTCGCAGAGTGTGGTGCTGGGGACCCCATCCCATGCAACAGCTGAGCAGAGGCAAGTAGAAGCAATATGCATGCTTGCAGGGAAAGGAGGAAGATGAACCTTGGGAGAACCATTCCTGCAGCCAGGCTGCGTGCTCTGAACATCTACTGCATTTGTACTGTGCCAGGCACTGAGAGCAGCACCCGATCTTTGTCCTTAACATGTTTGGGACATCCCCTTAACATCCCCCCCCAGGGGGATAGAGACCACAGAACCAAAGGTACCAGTCAAGGTTCTTGGTTACAAGCTGCTGAATCCATCTTTAATGAGACAGCTGGCTCTGTCTGGGAGCCAGGCTCTAAGGTCTCCATTCTGTCTTTATCAGTTACTAGCCGGAGGACCTGCATAACAGTTACTTAACCACTCTATGTTTTAGACTCTCATTTGTCAAACGAGGGCTGCTTCATTAGTATGTACCATTTGTAAGGATTAAAATGCTGAATCCATGGGAACTAATCGGGGTATTGCCTGACTCATATTTAACCTTCAGGAGAATCACTATTATCAATTTATCCTCAACCAAAAAGCCATGGAAGCAGATTCAGAAAATGGCCAGGCACCAAGAGGGGCTGAGAAGCAGGATCCATAGAAAAGTTTATGCCACAGGCACAGCCTGATTAGAATGCTGCTCTGGCCCCACTGCCGCTACTCACGTTAGACAGCACTGCCACCCCGGCTGGTCCCTCCGATGGCCACCACTGAACGCTGCTACCAGGCAATCAACTCTAAACTCATTGTTTTCTACCTGCTCCAAATTCAAAGTCCTGTATGGAAGCAAATAAGTGCCAAAGCTCAGTTTCCCTGTTTGAGACGCAGACGGCAGGGTTAGGCAGAAGTCACATCTGGTCTACTCTCTTTTCTGTACTGGGAGGTTGTTCTCGGTCTCCTATGAAGGCTCTCACGTTGGTGGACTGCTCCACTGTAGTAAGGGCAACACTGATAACAACAACAACAACCAAAACAGCAACAACAATAGCAATTGATAAACATCCATACAAATGAGGGTTCAGTAGTGGAACTATGAAGTTAGGGCCACAGCATTCACTACTTATTATTTTTTTATTGAAGTATAGTTGAGTTACAATGTTGTGTTTCTGGTATACAGCAAAGTGATTCAGATATATATATATATATATATATATATATATATATATACACTTTCCATATGCTTTTCCATTATAGGTTATTACAAGATATTGCGTATAGCTCCCTGTGCTATAGAGTAGGACCTTGTTTATCTATTTTATATAGTAGTTTGTATCTGCTAATCTCGAAGTCCTAACTTATCCCTCCCCCCCCTTTCCCCTTTGGTAACCATAAGTTTGTCTTCTGTATCTGTGAGTCAGTTTCTGTTTTGTAAATAAGTCCATTTGTATCATATTTTAGATTCCAAACATAAGCGGGTGCACAATTTAGAATCCCAGGTGTCATCCTTGATACCTGCCTCTCCCTTACCCACACCTCCAGTACATCACCTTTCAGTTTCATTGCTTCCCCATCACTTAAAATCCATCCACTTAACTTCAATTTCCTAATCCCAGCCACCACCACTGTGCTGTTAGACTATTATATCATCCTCATGGCTGATTCCCCTCCATGGACCCCAGACTCTGTTTAGTCTATTCCCACAGAGCAGCCACAGTGATCTTTCCAAATTGCAGATATGAGACTCGATCATCCCTCCCGTTTTTAATGGCTTCATAAATCTCTTAGGTTAAGGACAAAGCTCGTTAGCATGCGCACAGGGTCCTGCCTGTCTTGGGACCTCCCTCCCCTCTAAATCCACGTGTGCTCTGCTCTGGTTTCCCTTCCTCATTCCACTCCAGCCACAGTGCTCTCTGTCCAGTCCCGATGAGCCAGATGCTCTCTCTTGCCACAAAGCCTTTGCCCATGTTTGGCACTTTTCCCCCCTCTTCTCTTTTGATCCCTATCATTATTCAGTGCTACTTCCTCATGGGGGGCCTTCTCTGACCTCCCTGACCAGGACAAATCTTCTCATTACAGGCTCTCACAGCATCCTGAATCTCTCCTAAAATGGCATCACAATTGCCATTTTTCATCTGTGTGATCATATATATGTCACACGAAAATATGGACTATGTGTGATTCCATTCACCATTGCCTAGCAGCTCCCATTTGTTGAGTAGACTGACTGAATGAATGAGTTGAAAAATGGCTTCTCACTGGAGGTTGATATAACCTTGATGTTTCAGGAATGAGTGAGAATTCGTTGGATGGAGGAAAGGAGGAATAAAAGCATTCCAGGAGAGGAAATAGGGAAATCAAAAGTCACAGGACATGCGAGGGAAGGGTGTGTTCAGAGAGAGTTTAGCATGGCCAGCGTGTGAGTGACGGGAGATGGATGAGGGAGAGAAGAAAAGCAGCAAATAAGGCTGGTGAGGGTTGTGTCTTGGTTGCAAAGGTCCTTGAATGCATGCTGAGGAACTTAGACCAGCATTTCTCTGTCAATGTGGAGAGAATCTGATTAAGCAGAGAAATTAAGCATCAGAAATGCAGAATGAGGGTTGAATCAAGAACATACCTTCTGTCTTTAAAATTTTTAATATCAAATTAGTAACTATTTGTACTTCCACAGCAAAGTTCTAGTTATTCATTGTATAATTTAAGAAAGTTGTTTCAAAGATGCCTTAAACTATGTTTAGATGTCTGTTTTAAGTAAGTGCAATCAGAGTTTTTTGTTATTCCCTACTTCCAATAATTGTCTCCCAAATGATTATTCTTCACATTCCAATGAACAGATGTCACATAACCAGCTGGAAAAAATCAGTTACATACAACATGATCAATCAATAGAGGGCCTCTGATTTCAGCTCAATACAAGTTATTCCTATCAGGTTGATGATAATAGTTGTGGTAGAATTTAGTTCTAACTGGTTTTTAAAATAAAACCATGCTCCTCAAATTTTTTGGACTTGGGACCCTTTACAATCTGAAAAATTATTAAGAACTTCAAAGAACTTTTGTTTATGTGGGTTACATCTGTGAATATTTACCATACTAGAAACTAAAACTTAAATTTTAAAAAATATTTATTAATATATTTTAAAATAACAATAATAAACTAATTAACATACTTAACATATTTTGTGAAAATAACTATTTTCTAAAAGAAAAATTCTCGTAGAAGACAGCTGGTTCTCATATCAGTGTAATCTGGTATTTACTCTATTTAATAGTTCATCTGCATTTAAGCTGTTGTGTTATTTTGGTTGAAACCTATGAATAAAATCCTGCCTTATGCAGATATGTAGTTGGAAAAAGGAGTGTTTTGATGCCTTTTTCAGATAATCATGACACTATATATTAACTTGAAAAAAGTAGTAGTTTCTTAAAGATCAGTTGCAATATGGAATGTAAGACCATATCAATGAAACTTGTGTGCTCTGAAGCACTAAAATTCATCAGTCTCTTTTGCACTTTGAATGGAACTTTTACTCCTGCATGATTGAGTAACACAATGCAGTGGTCGTTTGGAAAATAACCTTTCACTGAGTTGTGTAGGTTTTCCAAATTTTGACACATTTTATTATACCATATCAAAAAAATCACATTCATACAATAACTATAAATGGAATACAACCTTTAAAAATTGTGAATCACTATGTTGTGCACCTAAAACTTACATAATATTGTACATCGACTATATCTCAATAAAATAATAAGTGTTTTAAAGAGGAAAAAATTAACATCACCACTAATCTTATCAAGAAAGACGTTTAATATTGAGAAGCTGCCAAGCTCCTGGTGACAAGTATAAATTTTCAAAAATTTAATTTTACCTGAATGCTTAGATTCTATCACTGGCAACAAATTCCACAGTTGTTTTTCTTGAAGTGACACTGACTTTATTTTTTTCAAGAAAATGTCTGCCGAATACCCAAGTCTGAATAGCTATAACTTGTCATTCTTTCAATAAAAATGGTGTTGCATTAAAAACACGTCTAATTTAGCTTGAACTCAAATAAATGTACCACATGCTTTCTTTTTCAGACAACCACCATACTTCAATATGCAACAGAAGTGCTTTACGTGTTACTTCTCATTTTGTCACATAGGTAGTAAAAAAAGAAAAGTACTCAAAGATCGAGACAATAAAATTAATCATTCTTCCTGCTGCATTAGAACAACTTTGTGTGAAACAGAATTATTTTCTACTGCAAGTCTGCAGTGGTTAAGAATACAATGACTGCTAACATGGTTTGGTATCACCGTCTTGGTTTCTGCTTGGGCGCCAGCAGTTTTACCCACATCCTTGCTTTCACACTGTCAGTAGAAAAGTCCACAGAGTCAAAAAGGAAAATAATATGTAAATATGATTATAAAAAGAGTTTTGACCTCCTGAACCACGCAGAAGCAGCTTGGGACATCCAGGGGTTTGTGAACAAAACACTGAGTACCACTAAAATAGAAGTTAACTTAGAGACCTAGTGGTTTGCTTACAGTGAAATAAGGGGCTCAGCCCACAGCCTAAACCAATTCATGATTTCACTGTTTTTAAAAAGCCCACCTTTGCATGTTTTCACTACTTCAAGAGCAGTGTGCTATCTCTAAAAGAAATGATCGCAAGTCAAATGAATTTTGTCTTTTAAAGCATTCTTGTGACTCATCAGTTCTGGTCACTGCAAAGGCTACCTACACAGTGCTAGTAAAGAAAGGAGTCATTTATCCTAAGTATGTGGTGGTTGTCACTAAATGATCCATTTAGTGACTCTCTCAGCAACCAAGACCAGCCAACGACAGAGAGGAAGTAATTTTAGAAAAGTTTGTAAAGTGTCATTTTGCTAAACAGCTTTTCAGATAATCAAAGCTAAACAGGAGTGTAAAGGGGTGAGGCAGGTCTTCCCCTCATTAACTGAATAAGTAATACTTCAAACGACAATACTATTCAGGATGATTTTCTCCTCTAGTGATTCAGTTCATAGCACATGTTAACTCTGAATGAGCAGGGAAGTCTCCAAGTTCGCACCTAACACCTTATCAGACTGACATGCGGAAAAAGTCAGACCTAGGTTTTTCAAAGGAATTGCCCAGCCCACGCTGAAAGCTATAGTGAAAAATAACTGATTCATCCCAAGCCTTTTTGAACTTGCCAACAAGCAGAGCATGTGGAAGGCCATCTGAGCATGACTCTGCCAACCAGGCAGGCACAAGCCATGTTGACTCATGTGATTTCTCCAGTTCATGTTGGGGCAAGAGCTTGACTCTGTTTCTCACCCTGGGTGGGCTTCTATGAGTTATGCCTATTGTGTGAGTGTTACAAGGGCATCCTATTTATCCAGTTACAAAGAAAGGAAAGGAAGAAGTATTTTTCTATTTCAATGGCATAAGGGCTTAGAAACTATGCTTTGGTCATGCAACCCTAGTGGATTTTCAATGACAAAGCATACGCATGCTGTCCTGATGGAGAGAGGACCACTTCCTATCATCATTTTTTCAGAATCATCTTATTTCCCTTATGTTTGAGGTTGTTTGAGATTGTAGGTGTGCAGAGATGAAGGATTAATGTTAGACTCTCGGGTACTTGCCTTCACCTATTTCTCAGCACAGCTGCAACCCTGTGAGCTGCTCATTACAATGGATACATCCCAGAAAGTCAAGTTATTTAGTCAAACCAGCACCTTGTGAGTCAGTGTGATCATCCTAAGAAACATCAAACCATAAAACCCCAACCATTTCAAAAACAACCCAGTTCAGGAGCCTGGCTCCCAAACCAACACCTTGTCATCCTCTGTAACTGCATATCCCTTCACTTACTCACATATATCATAGATTTAAGAAGCATGGATATGCCTGCAGTATCTTGAATGCCTTCTTAAACATCCCCCGCCTCCTTCTTTCCACATGCTATTCTCCCTGCCTGGAATGCCCTCTCTTATTTTCTGGTAGACCTGTGTGCTGTAACACTCAGTCAGAGCTGGGTATCAACCTTCTAGTCCCATAGCATTTCACGTTAGCCTCTCATGCTACCTTGTCACTTCAGTTGCTCATGTGTCTCCTCCATTACTTGGGATTCCTTTAGGGCAGAGATTTTTGTCGTTAATTTCCGAGAGTCTAGCAAAAAACCAGCATGTGGTAATGTTTCAAGGGATGCTGGCTGGACACATGTACTGTACTACAACCATCCGTTTTACATGCGTCTTAAGTAATCAATTTGAATTTCTCACCGTAATTGAGTCGTATCCTAAAATGTAACTTTATCCATAGTCCCAAACTACAATCTCCTTTTACTTCCCCCTTCAGGGCTCTCTCTCTTCATTTCCAGCATTAAAAAATCTCTCTTCACTTCCTCGCACTACACTTAAACATTTCACTGGTCATCTTCTGCCATCTCAAGATGTAAAAAAATAATCGAGGTTACCTCATTCATGGATATGTAAAGTCTCGACAAATCGCTGGACATTTAAAATATCGTTTCTCCTTAATTATCTCAGTACCATCATCAAGGCAAGCTGTGGACTGGGGTCAGGGGAGGCAGGCACAGGGAGGAGGATGTGAGTCTGCTTGCCTTCTAGGCAGTCTGATGAGTCTGGACAAGGTTAGGCTGCCATCACAGTCCTAGCCTTAACTTTGGGCAGGTCTTTGGCAGCCTCTCTTCTCTGACTTTCCCTCAGTTAATCCCTCTTTGCCCAATTAGATGGGCTTTGTTTTGCTTGGGTCCAAAGAAGCACTCAGTAAACACCAGTTGAGGCAGCTCGCCCTAATGATGGCCATTATGGCTTGGATTTTCCTCATAAACTATAGAAGCACTAAACGTTACGGATGGAAGGGACTCAAGAATTTTTTTTGAGGAGGAAACTGAGGTCCTGAGAGGTGAAGTGAATGGTCTGACTATAAGTTCTCCTTGAGCAGGAGAGGAAAGGAGTAAACCAAAGAAACAGGAGAAAAGGCTAGTATGGCAACGAGCGACCTGAACACATGTAGCTGTTTGCACTTCTCCCAGCCACAAGGAGGAAGGATGAGAAATCTGCCTCTACACCACTTCTTTCTAAAGCTGCCCAAATGTTAATATTTTGTAAATAAAGAGCAATAAATGTTTTCTCATTCAAGTTCTCACATTCATTGAGTTAGTAATCTAAATTATAAGAATATTCATTTTTTTCACAGAATTGAATAAAGTTATTTTATTTTTAAATGTAAAAAAAAAAAAACATGGCTCAAAAATGTTTTCATTTTTCCTCAGTTAAACTACATGCCGACACGTTTACCTTCATGGGACTAGAAAACTCAGGAAACTATAGAAAGACATGGTTGCAGGTACAGGAATATATTTGCCATGGGGTAGCTCCAATACAGCAGTTCTATCTAAATCTCAAACTCCAGATTGCAGACATCTTATCTTCTATTCAAAGAACTTGCATTTATTTTTAACCATTTTACCAAGGATACCACTTCTCCTTCTTTTTTCTATTTCTTATTACAATGGACAGGAGCATGATATCCAGATACAGGTCTCCAAGCAAACACACTGGAGAAAGTATAAAAGTGGATCAGGGTATTTTATACCTATAGTCTCTACGCTGGTGCTTCGGGATTTCTGCCAGGACTTGGATCCCCACACCAGGCAAATGTAAATTTTTAGAACCATGATCACAGCCCTGGCTAAACAGTGTTCCTCGTGGAGTATGTGCAGACCACATGTTTTCTCTACCTCTCCGATATTTCTCAGAACCCAGCGTGAAGGAAGCAGCCGGCCATAAGGCATCAGCTCCAGGCTGATCGTCTGTTCACGGTTCTAAGGAATGACATAGAATGAATTCATCCTCTCCCTGGGAGACAGGAGACTAAGCCTTTGTCCCAAGACCTGGGCATTCTTGTAAAGGAGGTGTTGCTTGAATAGGCTACCGATTCCAATTGTAGTATAAAGCCTCCAGGTAAAATCCAAGGGAAGCAGATGCCCTTGGTAAAGGAGAAGAGAAGCCTCAGTACAGGGAGGAACAGCTTAGAGCAGGTGGGTGGATAATTCACACGGAAAGAGCTCCAAATACTCTTTTCTTTGGAATGGTCAATAAGGATTTATCATGGCTTAGGTCAGGAACATGTCAATATTTCAAATCTGAATTTAATAGTATTAGCATCACATCAGGCCAAAAAAGTTCAAGCAAGTCAGTAGTATACAGTAAAATTTGTCTGGAGCAGAATTTTTGATAAAACAGACAGGTCTCTAAGGAAAATTGATAATAGTCAAAATCTTTTTAAACTGAAGATCTATCATTTACTTTAAAGTGTTTACTACATATTATAGCTTTGGGGATAATATACTATTTACATTTTTTAACATCTTTATTGGAGTATAATTTCTTTACAATGTTTTGTTAGTTTCTGCTGTATAACAAAGTGAATCAGTTACATGCATACGTTTATCCCCATATCCCCTCCCTCCTGCATCTCCCTCCCACCCTCCCTATCCCACCCCTCTAGGTGGTCACAAAGCACCAAGCTGATCTCCCTGTGCTATGCAGCTGTTTCCCACTAGCTATCTGTTTTACATTTGGTAGTGTATATATGTCAATGCTACTCTCTCACTTCGTCCCAGCTTACCCTTCTCCCTCCCCATGTCCTCAAGTCCATTCTCTACGTCTGTGTCTTTATTCCTGTCCTGCCCCTAGGTTCTTCAGAACCCTCTCTTTTTTTTAGATTCCATACATATGTGTTAGCATACGGTATTTGTTTTTCTCTCTTTGACTTACTTTACTCTGTATGACAGACTCTAGGTCCGTCCACCTCACTACAAATAACTCAATTTTGTTTCTTTTTATGGCTGAGTAATATTCCATTGTATATATGTGCCACATCTTCTTTATCCATTCATCTATTGATGGACACTTAGGTGGCTTCCATGTTCTGGCTATTGTAAATAGTGCTGCAGTGAACATTGTGGTACATGACTCTTTTTGACTTATGGTTTTCTCAGGGTATATGCCCAGTAGTGGGATTGCTGGGTCGTATGGTAGTTCTATTTTTTGTTTTTTAAGGAACCTCCATACTGTTCTCCATAGTGGCTGTAACAATTTACATTCCCACCAACAGTGCAAGAGGGTTCCCTTTTCTCCACACCCTCTCCAGCATTTATTTTTTGTAGATTTTTTGATGATGGCCATTCTGACTGGTGTGACGTGATACCTCATTGTAGTTTTGATTTGCATTTTTCTAATTATTGATGATGTCGAGCATCCTTTCCTGTGTTTGTTGGCAATCTGTATATCTTCTTTGGAGAAATGTCTATTTAGGTCTTTTCCCCTTTTTCGGATTGGGTTGTTTGTTTCTTTGATATTGAGCTGCATGAGTTGCTCGTATATTTTGGAGATTAATCCTTTGTTAGTTGCTTTGTCTGCAAATATTTTCTCCCATTCTGAGGGTTGTCTTTTCGTCTTGTTTATGGTTTCCTTAGCTGTGCAAAAGCTTTTAAGTTTCATTAGGTCCCATTTGTTTATTTTTGTTTTTATTTCCATTTCTCTAGAAGGTGGGTCAAAAAGGGTCTTGCTGTGATTTATGTCACAGAGTGTTCTATGTTTTCCTAGTGTCTGGCCTTACATTTAGATCTTTAATCCATTTTGAGTTTATTTTTGTGTATGTTGTTAGGGAGTGTTCTAATTTCATTCTTTTACATGTAGCTGTCCAATTTTCCCAGCACCACTTACTGAAGAGGCTGTCTTTTCTCCACTGTATATTCTTGCCTCCTTTATCAAAGGTAAGTTGACCATATGTGCGTGGGTTTATCTCTGGGCTTTCTATCCTATTCCATTGATCTACATTTCTATTTTTGTGCCAGTACCATACTGTCTTGATTACTGTAGCTTTGTATATACAATTTACTTCTAAGAGAGCTGTTTACCTTATTTTTACTGACTCAATAACTATTTAAGACATCTTAACTATTTAACCCCAATCTTGTCAGAAATGTAAAACAGCTGGTTTCTTTATCCTTAAGAATTTTGATTTCCATTAAGCAAAACAATTCTGAGAGGGCATTCTCTAACGAATTCTGACAGTTAACCTCAAAATTCTGTCTTGATATACACCATGCAGAAAAAATAACAAAGGCAGAATAAGTTATTTAATTCCCAAATTCTTTGTTATTTTTCACAGAATGAATCTCACATCTGGAAAAGCTCATGCAATTAAATAGTTTGTCCAAGAAAATTCTATTGGAAGGAATTCCAAATATACACAGTTTTTGCATTGTTGGTTATATCTAATAGAAAGCTTTTGAACACAATAATATGTTAAGAAAGGAGAGGGGAAAAAATAACAAAACACTTTCCATATTACAGCTTCCTAGGACTTGAATGGACATCTGAAGTCTGCTGGGAATTGCTCCCTGCCCCCAAGTTAGGACTGTACTGGAACGACTCCAGAATGTTCACTGCCTGAAATATTAAGTAAAGGAACTCTATATACTGACAGTGATCATGTGTCCCAGTGATTCTTTGCAGCCATGAAGGTTTCCTTTGTTCATAACTTGAATCCTTCCTGTTGTCATTTAAGCCCCTTATTTTCTCCCAGGGCACAAGGCCACTAGACAAAGTGACACACTCTGCAGCCTCCTGCTGCTCTCCCAATGTCTACAACTGCACAGCGGTCTCCACCGTGGTGAGTGGGAATTGAAGGGGCCACAGTTCAGAAGAGAGGAGAAGGGTCAAGGTCAAGAAGTAGGAAGTTGCCTTTTCTCGGCTAGAGAAAGCACTCCATGACAATGGCACCCACAAAATTAGCTAACATGTCCCTAATGAGTTGATTGCATGGCCTTGGAGGAATGATTCTTTTAGGCATCTTACTTCCAGTCTTTGGGAGGGACCAGTATTGTGGTCTGGCAGAGGGATGGGGCTATGTCTACTTTGTAGCAGAGATTGGAATGACTCCTGGCAGGAGCTTATCATTTTTGCCTTGTAGGTTTTTCCTGATCTCCCTATCTATGTGTGTTTCTACCTTCACTCCACCATTGTTGTTAACCATCATAGCACTGTGTTTATTTTATGCTTAACATTTATCACAATCTGTAATTAATTTTTTAAAATTGGTTTGTTGCCCCATCTTCACCCAGAAGTACTGTCCAGGGAGGAAGGAAACCTACCTCTTTAATCATCTTTATATCTGTATCACAGGTAGTACCTATAGGTACTCAATAAATGTAAAGAGAATGAAAAAATAAAAGTGTAAACAGATACCATCCATAGGATCAATTTCTCCTCTACTCTGTTGCTTTGGAATACTCTATCCTCTACCCACTCATCCCTCTGCAGCTGGAGCACTCCCCACTCAGGGATCACATTAGCCTGTATTGTCTTTCACCCTTGGAGAACTCTGGACAGAGGTCTCCCTCCAGCCCCTGAATGTGCATACCTCGCTAGTCAATAACCTATACCTCACTTGTTTGCGGTTTCTCAGTGTTTCACTTTGAGCACATCCATAGACTGAGTTTCAGATTGCAAGGCCAGACCACAAAATGTAGCTAATTGAGGCATTATGGAAAAAGAATTTTCCTTCAGGGATGAGTTCTCCAGTCTTGGGGATGATTGCTCCATCCTTTAAGCTCAATCCTTTCCTCTCCTTCTGTAAACAATGAGGGAAAAATGGTCTGCGGTGGAAGATAGAAACAAAGGATTGTGTGGACTTTTGATTATTTTGTAAAGTGGAAGATGAACAAAAAACCATGCAATAACCTTCTCTTTAAGTAAATGATATAGGGAAGAAAAGCTGAAGTTGAAACCAGCAAGTCCATTCTTCAGAAAAGCAAGCTGAAACTTCGGTTTAGTAAATAAAGTCTGCCATAGCTTATTAAGTATTAGAAAGGCACATGGTGCAAGTAAACAAAATAAAATTTGCATCTGAGAGTGATCTATTGGTTAGGGAGTTTTAGTATCATTTTCAGGCACTGACTTAGTTGGTGCGTCTATATTTTCATTTCTTTCTTTGCAAGTTGCAGTGGCTGTGCTGTAGCAGAGAGAACAGGGGATGTAGCACACAGGGGGGACTCAAAAAATCTTTGGTAAAACAACAGATGAAAAATCAAGTAACAAGAGTACTGTCCCAGTATCACTTACATATGACTTTGGGAAAATGATTTTATCTTTGAGAGTCTCAAAATCCCAATTTGTAAAGTGCTTTCCTCGGCCCAGCTCAGAGGTTTGTGATAAATCCAAATGTCATAATGCATATAAATGACTTTATATTTTATAAAGCAGAATATAAATGTGAGATTTATTATTATCAGTATTTAGTAAGGAAATTATTATGGAACTCACCAAGTTCTTATTCAATATCTATCTAAGTATATGATAGATAGTATGTATGGTACTAGATATTGTCTTTTTCCCAATTTCTGGCATTCTGTAATTTTTAAAGAGTAATACACTTTAATTATAAAAATGTAAATGGGATGTGCAAAAAAAAAATATCAAGCTCTTTACCTATTCCCCTTTCCAAATATACTCTCAGAGACAAACTCAGTCTATTGTTTGATTTGCAATCTTACTCATCTCATATGGTATGTATACCATATAAACTGCATTTATTATTATTTTTCAAAAATGCAATATTATACATATTGCTCTGCACATTTTTGATAAACCATATCTCAGCACTTACAGGTAGAGCTGCCTCATTGTTTTCAACGGTTTCAAAGTATTTCATAACGCTGTTCTCTCCAACAATCACAGCTGATGACTCTAACAGTGAAGCTGATTACATCATTTAGTTAGATTAATGGTGTGGTGGTAGACGTATTGTTTTTCCAGCAGGAGTACTATTTGTGTGATTAGTATCCCCTAAATCCTTCAGCCCCAGAGATTGTGTAATTTCCCCTGGGGGACCAGTCACAGGGAGAACAAACAGCTCTTCTTCCTTGTGTCTCACCTGAATCTCTTCTGTTCAGACACTGTAAGAATGTTTACGAAATAGGATTTGGCAAAGTTTCCTGGATAAAGTATTGGACAGAACAATTAGTCTTGATTCTACCTGATGGCGTGATTTTAGACAAAAGTCACAGCTTCCCAGGATCATACTTCTTCTTTTCACATAACCCCCTCACAGGACTACTTCGAGGCACGGAGACCACACAGGTCAGAGCCATTTGGGCACCTCGAGAAAGATGCTTCAGGAATCCAGAAGATTATCTTCATAATTATGAATGCCTAGGGAGCCCACTTGAGTCCATAATCACCTTAGCAACCATATCGAGTAGTTATTATTACCTCCAGTTTAGATGGGAAACTGAAGCTCATAGAAATTTTAAAACTCATCTAAAACCCTACTCCTCTCACGTATCAGTGGAGGGCTTCAAACTCAGATCAGCCCAGCTCCAAACCCTATGTTCATGCCATGGAGGAAACCAAGTCCTCCAGGGTCACAGAATCAAAGCGCTCTCCATCTGGTGAAGGTTTCAGGTGAGGCTCCTGGAATCCTGCCCTCAGGGCTGGTGGCAGTGTTCCCTGTCTAGGGCCTGCACTGAGCCCAGAGTGTGTTCCTCAGGCTGACATGGGTTCAGGGCCTTCCAGAGACATCAGTGGGGTAGCTACAGACTTTTGTCACATTGTGGTCATTCTCATTCACACTAGAGTTAGGGAGGCCCCGGCAATGGATCTGAGGCCTCTGTGGGTTCTGTAGAGCTTTAGTTCCTCAGACGGGCTTTGCCAAGCACAGTGAAGGAGGCACTGTCCTATTCCCAGGTCGTCTCCTTCTGGGGCTTCAGAAGCTGAGTCTGAGAGTCATAAAGGAAATGTCTGAATCCACAATGGGGGCATTAGAGACAGTGTTTTGGATTAATTGAGACAGATATTTAACTCTTCTCCAAAGATTTCCGGTCACTGAAGGCATGTTCCAAGTTTAAAGGAGCAGAGGGATTCCCAGAGGAAATCTGGAGGCTTCAGTAGACCCCCACTGGCCTGTTAACACCGGCAAAGATTCTGAAAAGGGCAAGGACACTGGGTGATCCTTTTGCAGAAGATGCCTTCCACAGAGGACTCATCAGGGATAACTGCATGCCCAAGGCTGCCAAGGTGTCATCTGACCTTTGACATACGAGTATGAGGCTGTATACCCTCAGGTTAAGGATGCTCCAGGCCTGCCTATGAGTGTCAAGGCCTGTCATCCTGGGTGGCTAGGCCTCCAGGCCTCCCAGGCAGTTTGAGATGTCAAGGCCTGTCATCCTGGGTGGCTAGGCCTCCAGGCCTCCCAGGCAGTTTGAGATGTCAAGGCCTGTCATCCTGGGTGGCTAGGCCTCCAGGCCTCCCAGGCAGTTTGAGATGTCAAGGCCTGTCATCCTGGGTGGCTAGGCCTCCAGGCCTCCCAGGCAGTTTGAGATGTCAAGGCCTGTCATCCTGGGTGGCTAGGCCTCCAGGCCTCCCAGGCAGTTTGAGATGTCAAGGCCTGTCATCCTGGGTGGCTAGGCCTCCAGGCCTCCCAGGCAGTTTGAGATGTCAAGGCCTGTCATCCTGGGTGGCTAGGCCTCCAGGCCTCCCAGGCAGTTTGAGATGTCAAGGCCTGTCATCCTGGGTGGCTAGGCCTCCAGGCCTCCCAGGCAGTTTGAGATGTCAAGGCCTGTCATCCTGGGTGGCTAGGCCTCCAGGCCTCCCAGGCAGTTTGAGATGTCAAGGCCTGTCATCCTGGGTGGCTAGGCCTCCAGGCCTCCCAGGCAGTTTGAGATGTAGACTTTCCTTAAACTACCACGAAAGCTGACTCCTGCAAGCTGGCACACCCCGCCAGCCACCAGGGAGCCATAGCCACAGTTTTCCCACCTACTCAAACACATCCTTGGAGATGGAAATAATGCACATGGCATCCCACCCTGTACACCCTCTAAATTTGTGCGTGTTGTCTCAAGAACATGCATTCTCAAGAGATGAATGAGCAAAGGACAAAGGTCTCGTGTGTATCATTGCTCTCCTGCAATCACTCATTCATTCATCAGCAAATATTTATTATGTGCTCACACCATGGACGCCAAAGGCATTCAATAAAAATTAGTAAACCAAGATGTTTGATTTGATTTCAAAATGTATTTAGGACACTTTATGTTCCCATGTTTGCTTCTCACCCCTTCCAATCACTATCCCCATGAGAATATTTACCAATTGGTGACCTGGAGCATGCTCTCAATCTCCCTGGTTTTCCATTTGTAACCTACAAAGAGGGTAGTGTCTCACAGCATTGTTGTGAGGCTTCCATGATTCCATCCATGGAAGTTTATAAAGTGTGACACAATATGCAAAGTTGTTTGTTAATGCTATTAACAATCATGTGTCTAGTACCATATTTTCCCCACTTTATCCAATTATATTTACAAAAAAGTAGAGATTTCTCCAAAGAGAGTCATGCAAATCTCTGCACTACTGTCTGTGTCCTTTGTCCTATTTGGCTTTCAAAATATCAAAACAGATACAGGAAATATTGCTTCCACAACTAATTCCTCCTACAGTCTTTTCACCCAGAAGAAAGATCTGTCAAGACCAGTATAAGATGACCTGTAGCTTTTCCTCACCTTTTCTTAGATTCCACCTCTGTGAACAAGAACCATTCATGGGCCAAGCTGGGTGTGCTCAGTTTAGAATGCCAATTCCTGATACTTTTCTTGCACTTCACTACCATGAAACTGGGGCCCTGGAATATTTTCCTGACACATCAGTAAATAATTCAGAGTGGGATAAATCAATATGCTTTGGTCCCCTTTCTTTTAAACCTATCTCAATGGTCTGTAGCTAATTTTTTTATAAAGTGTCTACTTGCACTCGTGATGGAAGATTTTTAAAAATCTCCTTGACAAAAATGAAAGCGTTTTATTGTCTCAACCTAAGAGTTGCCTTTACAGATCATTTTATTATCTTTTTTATTTATTTTCAGAAAGAAGAGATTGGGCCAACTTCTAAAACCAAAATTATTATTTTTCCCAGATGTTTCCCAAATTTAATTGATCTACATCCAACAATCTCATATAACAGATAAATGTTTAGCAAGTTGGACAGTTTTGCAGACTGTCACTTAAAACTGGAATTGTCTAGAAAAGCTTCAAAGAAAAATGACATGGTTTGTTATTGTTTGTTGATGACATGGATTTTATAACTGATTCTATCCCCTCTTTGCTTTGGATTTTAGTTAAGATTTCAATGACATTTAGCAACTTTATGTTCCTCTCTGCCTAAAATGTTCACCCCACACACACACTTGCCCATTTCTCTTGCTTCTTCTGAAGACAGATGGGCCTGTGGGATAACATGAATGGCTCTCCAATTCTCTTTAGTCGATGGGAAGAGCCAGAAGGATATGGGAGGAAGGAAGGAGAGTGAATTCAGTATCTTCATTTCCCCAGTTCTGTCCCCATGAGGTCACCTCAGGCTGGCTGTGTCCCTCAACATAGGTCTCCGGTCCTCTCAAGGACCTCCCTAGGCAGCCTGCCCTAAAACTCTCTCTTCTGGGTTCCCGTGACCTCTTCCTTCTCTCAAACCTTCAGGCCTCTAAGTAAATACTATCTTAAATTTTACATGCAACCCCACCTTTATAAATAAACTCTCCTCAAATTATACTGTTTTGAATTAATCTTTGTTTTTCCATTAAGACTTTGATTGGTACAGACCACTAATTCACATCTTTGCTCTCTTTTATTCTGGTTCCAACTCTCTTCTTAAAAACTTTCTAATTCTACTTCTTTTTAAAAAATAGCCTTAAATATATCTTTACACTATTATATAAAGTATATATAAAGTAAAATAACCTTAAATATATTTTATACTATTACTTATAGTATATAAATATACTTTAACCCTCACAATTTTCTTTCAATCTCCCCTTTAAGTGAGGTATAGTATAAACAAAATAGACAAAACAAGATTTTACTTATTTGCAACATTTCAAGCAACTTCAGATCTTTTCTAAAATGAGGTAGAGATTAAATCAAGGTAGAGGAAAGAGAAAAGGAAAGAGGTGTTCATCATCATCACTACCATAGACAAAAACATTTAATGCTCTTAATATATAATTTAGGCTCTAAAATAAACAATTTACATCCTCCATCTCATGGAAGCCTCAAAACAATGCCATGAAGTAAACACTATTATTTCTCCATTTTACAGATGAAGAAAGTGAGGCTTTGAGGGACTAAGTAATGTGCCCAAGGCTGCACAAGTAGCACTAAGGCAGGAATTCAACTGAATTAAGTCAAGGCTCTATATCGAGATGGTAATAATCATGGTTTCTTCACTTTTTCTATTATGAAATGTTGCCCTTTTTGAAAAGTAATCAGTAAATCACATAATGATTTTTTGGAGCAAACTGTCAAGTAAATATCAATATTTTAGTTTTAAACCCTTCTCACTAATCTTGATCATTTTCTTTCTCAAATCCCTGAATCTTGGCTTGGAGTCAACAGCTCTTCTCAGCCATTTGTACTTACGCTATTGACCAGCCTTTCATCTGAGGGTCTCCAAGGGTCCTTTCTCTAAGCTGTCTCCTTTCTTTGTTTTTGATTCAGTTATTAGTGATCTGTTTCCTCTGTTAGGCTATTCAAACTTTTTAAATGACAGCCTTTGGTAACTCTAAATGTAAGAACTGTTCTATTTCCTGCCCTCAAAAACAACTAAAGGTAAAAAAGAAATTTGCTTCTGAAAACATAGATGCTTGACCAATCAGAAGCCAAAACTTCTCAACTTTATTTACTTCTTTTCCCCTTCCCATCAGATTTCTGTCTTACATTAATTTGAAATAAAGATTGAGTTAACAGGAGTCCATGGCAACTGATCTCCTTGAGAAAAACCCTGACAAGGATTCAGCTCAAAAGTACCACAAAGTTTTTAGCATAATTTGGAAAATGCCACTTCATGGTAAAGTACAGTTGACTATAGTTCTAACAAAGTTTTTGAACACCAATTTAAATGGTTTTCATTATAACCTTATTAGGATGATAGATCTAACCCTGAAATTTTGATGGCTAACCATACAGCTTCACTAGTGATAGTCCAGATTTTCCAAACATCTGCTTCTCTTTATCTTTTTTTTTTTTAATCTCTTTATTTTTCTCATATTCCCTCTGTGCTCATTGGCTGACCTTGACATCACAGCCAAACCCTAAATCAAAGCATTTTATCATTCTCTATTTTTTCCAAAGAAGGTCCTGAGTTTTTATTATCCAAGTAATAACAGACTCCATTTCTAGGACTTCTTTTCTTTAAGAGCCACATCATAAATAACTGGAATATTATGTTGACAAGGAAACTTCTGTTTTACATTTTTGGAAGAAACATAGTCAACAAGTTGAATAGGACCCTGGTTACTCTATGTAAATTGTTGGTGCATCTCCTTTCTGAACTATGATGACAAGCAGAAAACTGGGCATATCTGCATTTATATTATAAATTAATCAAAATTTGATTTTAAATAACACCAAGGGAACTCCCAAATTTGAAAAAAATAGTCAAATGGCCTTGAAAATAAAGAGAATCTGATTAGACATTTGGGAGGGCATAAGATTCAGGGGTCTCAGAAGGTTAACCACAGAAGGATCACATGGTCCTAAGTAGGGTGTATCAAAAGTGTCTTTCAAACTTTTGCCCCCAAAGAAGTTCAGTGATTTATCCAAGGTCACATACATGGATTTCTGCCCAGGTTAACCTTCCTCCCATTTAACTAGACACCATGTCTGAGAACTGAGTGTCTGACTCATTCTCTTCTAAGCCCTAGAGGGACAAAGTTCTGCAATTCTCCACAGGTATTTTGGCAGTTTCTTGGGACATTTGACACAAATGTCTCATCTCCATTCCTCTCTGAGGAGAGAATGCACTCACTCCATCAGGGACATCAGACCATCAGAGCAAATGATCACTCCCAGAGCAAGATGGTGGCCTTGTGAGATTGGACAGGACCAGTCTACGATCCAGCTTCAAAGGACATTTATTGAGCACCTACCTACTCTGCATCAGGCACTGGGCAGGTTCCTCCCACAGGGACTATCTCCCCCCGGCCAGGAGATTTACATACCTGACCTAACTCTACCACTAATTGGCCCGGAGAACTTGGACTTAACTGAGTATGTTTTCTTTCTACAAAACGAGAAAAGTTACCTGTGCTTCTTATCTTCTAGAATTGTCGTGTGGATCAAATGAACTAATAAATGGCAAACCTTTTCTAAAAATGTTGTTCCTGAACTAAAATGTACATACAGAAAATCTCATAACCTAAGTGTATAGCTTGATACATTCTCACAAACTAAACACACCAGTGTAACCACCAAACAGTCCAAGACACTGAATATGACCCAGAAGCCCCTACCATGCTCCCTAATGGCCACCAACCCACCCAGAGGTAACCACCATTCTGACTTCTAACAGTCTAGATTCACTGTGGTTGTTTCTGTTGTCTATGTAAATGGAGTCATACACCATACGCTCTTTTGTGTGTGTCTTTTGTTGTTCAGCATTCCGTTTGTGGATTTCATCCACATTGTGATGTGCTTTTGTAGGTTCTTCATTCTCATTTTGTAGGACCCCACTGTATGAATAGGTAACATTTTATTTATCACTTCCACTGTCGGTGGGCATTTGAATAGTATCCAATTTTGGCCTACTACTAATTATTAACATGCTGGTACATGTCTTTTAGTGAACACATGTACTCACTTCTGTTGGATATACAATGGGCGTGTGTCTGCTGACTCAGAGGGTGTATGTATATTCAGCTTCAGGAGATGATGCCAAACGGCTTTCCAGAATAGTGGTTCCAATTTATCTTCCCCTCAGTAATGCCTGAGAAATACCAACATTTGGTATTTTCAGGTTTTTCTAAAAAAAATGTAGTTAGATAAATTACTTCTTAGTGAAAACTGATCATCATTATTTTGAGTGACTGGATCCTTCTTACCTCAGAGCTCACCATATCACCACACATTAAGATTTCATATTCTCATACTATATGTCTGAGGAAATTTTTATTATTTAACTTTAACAAATGCAGCATCTGGATCTATGGAAGTAAAGTGAAATTAGGGTCACTGGATTACACTATTCATATTTATACTATTAGCTAGAAATAGGGCATCCCAAATTTATCTGAGTCTATCTGCAGTAAAATGTTTATTTCTCAACTGGTATCATGCCCTAGCAATAGCTTTTATAAAGAGTAATTTAACTAAACAGCCAGTCTGGTATCTCAAGATGAAGATATTTGTCTTAAAGGGCTTCTTTAGAAGGTGAGTTTTCACAGAAACAGACTCACGGACATAGAGAAGAGACTTGTGGTTGCCTGGGATTAACAGATGTAGAAGGGATGGATTGGGAGTCTGGGATTAGCAGATGCAAACTATTATAACAAGGTCCTACTGTATAACACAGGGAACTATGTTCAATATCCTGTGATAAACCATAATGGAAAAGAATACGAAAAATGATGTATATATGTATAACTGAATCACTTCACTATACAGCAGAAATTAACACAACATTGTAAATCAACTATACTTCGGTAAAATAAGTTTTTTTAAAAAAAGAAGATAAGGTTTCAGTTTGAAGGAGGCTTGTAGATGCCGTGGCCTACTTTCTCATCCTATAGGTGAGGAAACTGAAGACCAGAAAGAGAAAAGACTTGCCTGAGTTGCTAGAGGTACTTAGTATCAAAGCCAAGACCAGAACCTAAATCCCCAGAGCCTTCCTTGACCTCATTCCCTTCCTCTCTGCCTTAAACTGACCAAAGTTTCTTGAAGAGCCACGGAAAAGATGCCACTGTACAGAAATGACCACAGAGAAAACCCAATACAGACAGAGCAGTGAAGAAGACTGAGGTAAATTCACTGAAGAGAGTGGCTGTGGGCAGGAGGGTCTTAGAGAAGCCAGGTGGTAGGGGTAAGCCAGAGTGAGGGTGGAATATCCAATAGATCATAGCCTCAGGCTGCCCAAGGTTAGAAAGGAAGGTCACACAAGAACTGTCTCTGTCAATCATCCATCCCCCAGCCTCACCAGCCTTCTGAGAACTTCCTTCGAAGTCTTGGTCTCCTTCCCACCACAGGTTGACCTTCTGTCCAGATAATTCTTTCCATAATAGTCCCTCATCCCACTTCTCCCTATACCCAAATCATTCCTACACACTCTTCAGCTCTCTGGGTCTTCTATCTCCAGAACATATATTTAATCACCACGTTATTCCTCCCCCATGCCTGGCACTTGGTAGGTAAATAAATAATAATGAATAAATGGATGAATAAATGAATGAATGACTATGCTATATAGCATAGTCCTTACATAGTAACAGAGGTGGAAATCCTTGCCTTGGTCCACTCATTGCAGCTTCTTGTTCTTTTGTGGAGAGAAGGCATGGAGAGGGCTTTGCTGTTGTTTTTAAGTAATTTAAAAACTCTCCCCAAGTATTGATCCTAACATGCAACCAGAGTTGAGAACCACTGGACTAGAGTAATTGTTATCAATTCTGGTTGCACATGAGAATCTTTATTTTTTTAAAGAAATAAACATTCAGTTGATAAAATTAAAATGCAATTTTTGTAACTTTTAATTTTTAAATAATTTGAGACTTACATAACAGTTGCAAAGATAGATATACTTTTAACAGTAAGAGTAAGTGAGAAAAGACCACTTATTTATAATTATCTCAAAGCCTAGAGTGGTTTTGCTTTTCTACTCTTCTCTGCATACCACTTCCTACCAAGATCACTCTTCATTTGCAAAAAAAAAAGAAAAAAACCCAACAAAAGCAAAAACAAAAGAGGGGGAAGGGAAGGGAAGGAGGAAACAAAACAAAATAAAAACAGCCCCCATTACAGTATAGCAGAATGACTAGAGAAGAAAGAAGCCAGTATCAAGCTAAGAGGGAAAATATAAAAACAGGGGGATTAAATGACATCAGTGCAGTGGTTTTGCTCGGGAAACAAAGAATGTTGGAATGTAAATGGAGAATTCCTGTCCTGAGGGACAAGTTTCAATTCTGTAACGGTTAATCATGAAAACGTAATAGGGTTTAATCTCACCAAATAGAGACCTACCCCTAGCCAAGCACAGGTATGTTCCTTTGTATAATAGTTTATTTGCCCCTCCCCTGCCCACTGCCTTCCATTATCACATTGTGAAGATTCTGCCTAGGAAATAAGGCAGAACAAAGCACAAGGTGAGTTAATTGAATTCTTCTGACATAGCTTAAACAGTTCCTCCATCATCAGGCCCCTTAGGTCATATTCAGTGACCGTCCTACTGGTTTGAAGGAGTTCATCCATTCTGCTATTAATATCAGGTGGCAAATGATATGCCAGGAAAATCTGGCAGTTTTTGCTGCTTTGTAAGGTTTAGGTTTAGAATTCAAAGGTAATTACTTTCCTTTTAGCATAGAGGGAAGAAGAACAGAAGTTTAACCTAACAGGAGCTGGAGTCCTGCCCGCTTAGTCCTGTGGATTTGGGCAATTTATTTCGCCCCTCTGTGGCTCAGTGGCCTCATCTACAAACGAGGAGTAATAATAGTACCTACTTCATAGGGTTGTTAATAAAATTTAATGAGTTAAGTATTACATGTCAAAAGCTTGGCATGTAACAAGGGCTCATGATGTGTAAGCTATAATCATCATTAGCTGCTTTGTTTATAAAATTGGTTCTGCTATACTCACTTGTTTCGAAAATGTGTATTCATCCTGACATAACGGACATATCAGGGAACAATTTGAGCATAAAGCAAAATTTAAGTTTGCTATGTGCACCCAGCTCAACTGAGCTATGTAAGAATACAGAAAACACACTTATGCACATACCTAGTGTATGCCTAGAAATATCTACCAGCTGCTGCAGTTCACCATGTGTGTGATGAACCACATTCATCCACATCCATTGTTACAACTTTTGGTCTGACTTCAGTAACCTCATCCTACCCCTTCACAGTAATTCGTCAACTGCCACCTTTCTAACACCCACTTCCACAAGCAAACTTCAATCTTTTTCACAGTAAAGTGCTACATTTATTGTAGAGTTTATGTATTTCTTAACCATTTAACATGCGTAAAACTATATTACCATTTGTATTAGGCTTGTCTTCTTTGTATGTCACTGGTGGAGTTTTGGATTATTGTGCCCTTAACCACATTTTTCCCACAAGCCCTGTGGCTCTTGTGCAATTCTGCAGAGTGCTATAGGAACACATATACTGCATTGTAACAGAACTGACTGTAATTAGCATATTTGCCACTGCACAGATCATTGATGTGATGAACTGAACTAAAAATGAATATCTTTTCCACTTACTATATTTAAGTAGCATCACAAAGACTACTTTCTTACAATAACTAAACTCAAATAGTGTTACAAAACATATGTAAAGATCTTTCCCTAAAAAATTTTAGGACAAAACCCAAGAGAGCTCTTCCACTAGTAGGAAAAGCAGTTTCACTTATGCATAGCCTTATTTCTAG
This sequence comes from Lagenorhynchus albirostris, assembly GCF_949774975.1. NCBI lineage: Eukaryota > Metazoa > Chordata > Mammalia > Artiodactyla > Delphinidae > Lagenorhynchus > Lagenorhynchus albirostris. The sequence continues at coordinate 83,004,275 of NC_083095.1, forward strand.
GCCTGATTTCGATGCTTCTTTCTAACTTACTAGGAATCCCTGTCTAGGTTTCAGATTTCTGCCATAGTAAACCCACAAGCTCCCACCTACAGACATACTCGTTTAAGGAATCATTTCTGTGATTTTCCCCATTTCTTCATTCAACAACACTATACAGGCCTACTATGTCCAAGGAGCCAGAGAAATTGAACACAAAGGTAAATGAAATACTTCCCTTTACCTAGACAAACTCAAGGTCTTCATATTCCTGACAGAGTTATTCCCAAGAGGGTTCAGCTTACTCATACCTCTGCATTAAATATAAATAAAATTTTAAAGTAATATAGCAAGAACACCTGCTATTACTTCCTTTTTCCTTTTTTCATTCCTACTAAGAGTCATTCACAGTAAAAAGAAACAAAGAAAAGTTTGGACCAAATGGAAAAGAGCTGGCAAAGTAGTAGATTTTAATCCAATCAATAATCACATTAAATGTGAATAATCTAGGGCTTCCCTGGTGGCGCAGTGCTTGAGAGGTCGCCTGCCGATGCAGGGGATGCGGGTTCGTGCCCCGGTCCGGGAGGATCCCACGTGCCGCGGAGCGGCTGGGCCCGTGAGCCGTGGCCGCTGGGCCTGCACGTCCGGAGCCCGTGCTCCGCAACGGGAGAGGCCACAACAGTGAGAGGCCCGCGTACCGCAAAAAAAAAAAAAAAAAAAAAAAAAGTGAATAATCTGAACATACCAATTAAAAAGAGACTGTCAGTTTAGCTAAAAAGGCAAAACCCACTTTGTTATAAAGCAGAAACTAACACACCATTGTAAAGCAATTATACCCCAATAAAGATGTTAAAAAAAAAAAAAAGGCAAAACCCAACTAGATGCTGCCTACAGACAAAGATGACAGCGAAGTTGTAAAGGGGGTGTGCATATTTGGGGTTTGGGGGGTTACTGATTTGGGTGGTAGTTGTACAAAGTATTTCCTTTGTAATTGCTTGTTAAACTCCATTTTATTTACTTGATATGTATATTCCCAATAAATAAATAAAGTTAACTGGCAATCAAAAAAAAAAGAGGCATTCACAGTAACAGCTACTGGCTAATAGCTTTTTTAAAAAAACTAAATATAATAATCCCTTCTGTCAACTCCTTTACTGCTCACAATTAGGCTTCAAATACTTATTTTTTAAGCTATTTTAGCTTTAATGGTAATTAAATTAAATTAAATTAAATTAAAGATAATTATATATATTTTTTTACAGAATTTTAAATAGAATGTTATATGATAAAACATATGTTAAAACAGAACATGAACATGTTGAAAAGGAAAGTATGGTTTCTAGAATAGAGGAGACTGATCTTTCTCACATCTCTGTTTATATCTGAACAAGAGAAAACATATGTAATTTGCAAGAGGGTAAGAGGAGGACCAGGATAAGAGGACCTGAATGGGGAACACCTTTCCAGCAGGGGAAGTAGGAACATCATGAGGGGGTCTCCAGGAGACTGTTCCCAAGGGCTTTTTTATACCTATCTGGTTGAGACGACTGAGATCTCATCCTGTGTGAAGGCAGCTGAAGGCACTCGAAGGCCATGGGAGGCACTGTGCCTTCCTGTACCATATTTGTATCATCGTGAAGTTCCAAGTCAACGTGCAAGGCTTCACATATGATTAAAGTGAGTCATCTCTATTAATCGAGCTCTTTCATGAGGCTCCTGGAGTTCAATGTTTCTTTTAATACGACCTTGGATTCCATAGATTATAAATTCTACTTAATTCCTTTAGTCTCTGGTGAAATTAAGCAAGCAATCACCACTTTTGAGTCTTCAAACTTTTGTTAATCCAAAATATGCATTTTAAAATTCTCCCATTTCCCAAGGTTTCAGAGCTGGTAAGGAACACATCTAAGACCTATTCAGCTCCCTGACCTTTAATATTCTGTATACCATATTCTGCTACATGTTAAATGCTAAGTGCAGTGAAGTCCAGAAACTTAAGTGAGTGGGAGCCTTGTTTTAGTTTGAGTGTTTATTGGCAAGTTCCAAGGACTGGGGTAGGCTGTCAGGAAGGAGTCTTGGAAAGCAAGCTTAGTAAACAGGAAAGATAGAACTTCAGTTGGTCCTCATTTCAACGTCCTGCTTGCACGTTTCAAAGGTCACCAAGCAGAATGCCAATCTGTTGGAAATACTGTGTAATATATAAGGACAGAACTGGAAATTAGGACCTAAATGTTGAGAACCAAATATAGTAGGCCTTTCTTCTTAAAGTATACCTAGACTGAGGTTGCTAGAATTAAAACAGATTTTAACCACAGAAGAATTAATCCAACCTTAAATTTCTGGGTAAAGTTCAGAGCAAAATATGTGCAAAACAAAATTGAGATCATTCCTGAATAACCAAGTTAAACCTTTGAGACAGTGAAAGGAAAACACTGCCTGCCTCCCTCTCTTCCTCCCATTCTCTTTCTGTCTCTCTTTTTATCTCTCTCACACACAAACTCTTCAAACCAATATAAAAAGTTACCAAAAAATACAGATTTTTTAAATTATACAAAATAAACTCTAAATACATTTGGAGTGTTGGGGTTTCTATTAATACTAAATTAAGCAGTGCAAAGAATTTAAGCAAAGTTAAACTTCGCTGTCCCTCCAAATGTAGTTTTATAATCGGTACGCAGATGTTAATTAGTAGGAAGAGAGTGCCTAATGGATCAGAAATATTACCTAAAAATATTCAGGTAGAAAGAATGCTTTTCCTCTAACTAAATAGCACTGAATCCCAGGAATCAAACCAAGAGAGTACATAACAGAGGAAAGAAGATCAAGACGCCACTATTCTGTTTGTCAAGTGACCACTTCTTGATCTCTCGGTTAAGCGAAGTCACCCTTTGCTGCTTTGCATTTTCTCAACAGTAGAAATGAAATTAATCCCATCCAAAGATCCCTGAAATTCACATGTACTTACCTAAGCTCCTAATACCCTGAAGTTTTATAAGCAACACTATTTCATTTTCATTTAACAAGCAAAATTGTGTATTAAATTCCCACCACCTGCCATGTAGTGTGCTCTAATGTGATCCTCACTATCACTGCCTGTGGTGGAGGTGGAAGTGGGGAGACACCACTCACTCTGCCTCCCTGAATTTGGGGCTCTCACGTGGCCTTCTAGCGCACTTGGAGAGCAGTCTTTGAGTGCGTTCTGGGAGCTGCCTGGCTACGCTTAGAGAAATAAGTGATCCACACTTCTTCTGGGGTGGTACTCAGGCAGGCACTCTCTGCTCTGACCACCTAACATTTAACTCCTTCTCTGAAAGGAAAGATGTACCGGTTGGAGAACAAAAATGACCAGAAGGGGTGGCAGAAGTCCTGGATTTAGAAACAACCAGATTCCTGGGGGTTGAAGACCTGTTGAGGCAGACTGTATGAAACCATCTCTGGGAACACACAGCAGATAAAACACCACAAATGAAGCCATCAGTGACCTTCAATTTTGGGAATGAAGCTGAAGGACAGGTCTCATTGGCCTCGACTCAAACCTAGCTCCAGAGTCAACTATCATCTCTCAGGAAAAGAGAAACTTAGACAAAAACCTGGGCCTTGGACATTCTTGTCCAAGTAGAGTTGGTATGAACTTTCAAAGCCTCCTTATTGCTGGAAAGGTACAGTGGTACTACACTGACTGGCAAGTGTAGACTTCATCATTAAATATCCACCTAAGCCTTCGTTCAGTGCTCAATTAAATGTAGGATTTCCATCCCCAAAGCACACCAGATGGCAAGGCCTGGGTGTTCTGAATACTAACAGTTTTGCTCCAGATAAGACCAAGGGAGCAGTTATGGCTTCTACCTTAAACTCTCAGCTTGGCTAACTTCACCCTGACTTCTCCATCTTCCTTCTCTCTCCTCTTCTTAACTCCAAGCAAAATCAAAGCTCTTCCCCCTCCAACACTTGGTTATCTCATTATGAAAGTGTTCAGTACCAGAGGACTTTGGATAGATGTGTCAGGCCCTAGTTTGGCTTGTCTGAGGTCCTTCACTGACAGATTCACATGTGCCCCATTCATGAACCAAACCTGATCAAGATAGAGGCCCCACTAGTCAGTGCTGAGGGGAATTAGTCTTCTGCTGTCAACTAGTAGTTTGCAACTACGGTGATTTTTTTGTCCACCCAGGCATATTTGTCAAAGTCTGGAGACATTTATGGCTGTCACAACTGGGGGGGGGTATCAGTAGCGACTAATGCATAGAGGTGAGGGATGCTGCTGACTATTCCCCAATACACAGGGCAGCCCCTCACAACAGAGAATCACCTGGCCCCAAACATCAATAGTGCTGAGGTTGAGAAACCCTGCTGAAGACTTAATCCCAGGACTGGTTCGTGGAACCCACGCTCATTCTGAGTTAAACTTCACTCTAGCCCCCTACTGTATCCTCCTTGTCAGTCTGATTTCTACCTCACGTGCCTGCCCCATGCTCTGGTTCTTCCCTGCAGGGCCTGAAATCTTGCTCTGAACCCTGCCTGCTTGACTCTGGCTTGACGCTTTGGCTTTCGCCAGAGCCCTACCCTGGACCTTATAATTGGAGTCCTATCCACCTGGACCCACAGAGTCATCACCAATCATTTTTTGAGCGTTTTTGCTGTGAGAATCCCCACTGCCAATCCCTACTTACTAGATCATACCACAAAAACAGGAACAGTGAAATCAGCCTGATTCACAGCCCCACTGGATGTTGTATTCCGGACTGCTGACTGCCCTTCTCAGGGGCCGTTCCCACAATTTGATCCAGCCACCCAATCTGGGTCTCATTTCTTCCCCCCCTTTCCCCTAAGTCTGTGTCACTGAGATTACAAAATGACTTGAGGCTGAGTTGACTTCTTCAGGATGCTTTGAGAGAGAGAATAATTTCTAATGGAGCATCACTGAGCACTATACTAAGGGTAACACTCTGCAATTCAGACATTTCCACCTAAGCTTTAGAACCATGATGATTCAGGCAGGATGCTATTCTAGAACAATGATGGCCATTTTTCAGAAGCCACCAAAAGTATTACGTCTTTCACTCTCTTTCTCTCTCTTTAGTAATTATTTCAAATCGTTACATGATTAGCCACCCCCCAGCCTTCCATTAGAGAAGCAACCCGTAACTATTTCCCTGGAAGGTGCAGCCACACACCATGCCAGGATGTCATGCTGCTCCCAGGCACAATATACAAGTATGCCCACGCCTCTCTGTCATGACGGAGAATGTCATTTCCAGGAGAACTCTGGCTTCTTGGCCTCATTCCAGATGCATTCAAAAGAGGAAAGGAGACAGACCAAGCAGTAGATGGAGAGTAGCTGGCAGGAGCAATTCCGTCCACAAACATCTGCATAACCAAGAAATGAGTGCAGGTTTGCAGTACACTAATGTACACCTGGGTCGGGTGACAGCAGAGCAGAGTGGGTGGGGACGCTTGCTTGAAGCAGCTGAAAATCAGAGTCCACCCAACCAGAGCCGAGAGTAATATGTGAGTGACTGCAAGAACCACGACCACTTTGTAGTAAAATCAAGTTATCAGAGTGGGGCTCAAAGACAGTGGAATTTCAACCTTACTGGTTTGGGCCCCTAGTCTTACATTTACACAGCTGCTTCAAATGCTAGTTCTAATGGCTTCTGAAGATGCTATGCAAGGAAGATTCCCAAGAAACGAATAAAGAAGTACCTTAGGCACAGGAAATGATCATCAAAACTTATCCTTCCCGAATACAGTGAAATCAACAATTTTCCCAAGAAATCTGCATCACCAGAAGTCCTTCCTAAAAAAAAAAAAAAGAAATTAGAAGTGAATGAACACAGCAATCAAACCTAAAATACTGCAACCCTCTGAAAGAACACAGAGATAAAACCTAAAAGATTGCCCCATTTTCAAGGTGCTATCGATCTAAAGTAGTAACTTCGTATTTTTAAAATATAAATTTAAAAAGCACAGCGCCTCCTTTTCAATCCTTCTGGATTCATCGAGACATAACTCCTGGTTGAACATCAGTTGAACACACATGCTATGTAGCTTTTTCAGTGGTGGTGATGAATTTCTCTTAAGCTCTCCAAACCATTCCACATCAACATTCTTGATTTATGTTGGCAAAAAGCAGCTTCCTGGGGTTTCGGTTCCCCCTGAACTCTGTGCCATTGCAGAGCCCATGTGCCCCATGGAGGCAGAGATGCACGAACCTGAGCGGCATGAGTTACTCTCAGGTATCACCAGAGAATGCAAATGGGCTAGGGTGGTGAAGCAACAACCCACGAGTAAACTTTCAAGCTGTAGCTGACAATGAAAATAACACCAGAAGACTTAAAACGCACAGGCGATCAAGTAGAGCAGTGTGCTTTTCCTGACTGGGCAAGATCCAGATTTTCCACTGTAAGCACACTCCCTTATGAGCTCCATTTTCATTGGTTCCAGATTTTTTAGGGATCTCCCAGGTAATTATGAGTTAGGTCCCTATTAGTCGTGTTAATTATGTAACGATGCCTAAATTTCTGCTTTTTGCATTAATTGTTTTTCATAGAGTAGTAAAGACTAATCATCATTTGACTGGAATTGCAAATCTTTTTTCCCAACACACTGAGAAGATTTTCAGTGGATCCAACAAGTGGATGTCACAGGGACTGGCAGTCCATGAGTTGGGCCCTTGTGCATTTCAAGGCCTGGGTGTTACCAGCTGCTGATACTTCTTTCCATGTGGAGAATATGTGCCTTATCATTGCACTTCTGGACTGTTTCCATACTTCCATTCACTCTTCCCTTGACAGTACATATAAACCACACCCTCCAATGTCAGCTTTATCAGTCATAAAGATGATGTTTGAGTCTATTTTGCCTTACTCTCTTGTCTTATTTCTCAACTGTGTTTGAATTCGGGCAGAGAAAAAGAGTTTTCCCTAGCATACCCCAACATTTGGTGCATTCACTGGGAACACCGAGAAATTAAATAAATGGCTGGAATGCTGGGGAATAAAATAAATATGTTCAAAGATCTCGAGGGGCATCGGGCTTTGGATTTTTATGTATGGGAGAGATCTTTGGGTTGTAGAGGCTTCTACTGGCTCACAAGGTTGCTTGTTGCACTTGGAATTTTTTAAATTCTGTGACACGGAAAAGGGAGCATAAGCTTTAGGCCACACTTGATATTTCAACGCTGATAGATGATTGCAACTTATCCTATGGTTGCTTTATATGGACTGTTTTTCATATGTGGCTCTTTGTTTATGTATTGTAACAGCCGAAAGGAAAGTTGCATGGCCCTCAGCAAAGACACAATTCTCAGGAAAATTACCAGGACAACTGGGCCTCACCAATGTGCCAAGGCACATGTGTGGGCATGACCTCATCAGTTACCACCTGCATGGGGCTTAGAAAGGCCTGGACTTTAGTGGGCACGGGCAATCCCACGATGAAGTCTTGGCCTTAACACACACGTGCTGATGATTCAGGCCCCCCAGCACATGCTGGTAGGACTCAAGGCCACACACTGAGTAAATGGCCAAGCTAGGATCTGAAAGCAGGCTGGTTTTGCACCAGAATCCAAGTTTTTAACAAGCCGTGTTGGTTTTCTTTCACTGCTGCAACACACTTAGTGAGCTAACACAACATAAATTTATTTTGTTACAGTTCTGGAGGCCAGAATTCCAAAAATGAGACCCACTGGGCTAAAATCAAGGTGTTGGCAGGGCTGTGTTCCTTCTGGAGGCTCTAGGGGAAAATTCACTTCCTTACCTTTTCCAGCTTCTAGAGGCCACCTGTATTCCTGGGCTCACAGCCCCTTCCTCTATCCTTAAAGACAGTAGTAGCACAGCATCTTCAAATCTCTGGCTCTCACACTCTTGTCTCCCTTATATAAGGGCCCTTGTGATTATACTGGGCCCACCTAGATAATCCAGGATAATCTCCCCATTTCAAAATTCTTAATTGAAACTGCAAAGTCCTTTTTGCCATGTAAAGTTATATCACATGTTCCATGGACTAGGACGTGGACATCTTCAGGGGACCATTTATTATTCTGTCTACCACGCCAGCACATATCCACATGGAAATTGCATTTTGGATCATGGTCTTTGACGACATACTAAGCCCCACATTCTGGGAATGTCATTTTTTCTGGGATGATTGCTTTAGGGGGTTGAGGTTTGGCTTCTCTTCTAAACGTGGTGGGTGTGGCTCACCACTGAAAATATATTTTTGAAACTTTTAACCATTAAATCTATGAGCAACCTGGCATTGAACAGTATACTTTTTGCAAGAACCACACTAACCCCAGTGAGAGAAAGCCCGGGCTGCAAACACTGGCAGAGCCCCTTCCTCTGCTAAGGCTGTGGAAACCCCTTAACTCGACACTTAAAGAGAAGAGAATTAGTTACTTTGGACTTAATTCATAAGAGCAATAGAACCTAATTTCAGACTATAATTCCTTTGGGCTTTGTCATCTTTAGACTTAAACTTGTAAAGGGATTAGTGTCTGGATTTTAATTTTTCTGAGAGAATTACAATGGGAGAAATTGTATTCAAATTTAGGGCATCTCCACATTGCTGGCCTTTTATTAAGAGACTTTCTTTCTGCATTTCTCTTTGATTTTATTGCAGAACCTCTGAGAGGTTATATTAGTTGTAGTAGGACAGAACTTGGGAAGGGAAAGAAAATAGGGAGTACATTTTTGGCCTTGGAGTTAATTTAATTAATGCATTGTTCTGACCCATTTCAAGGCCTTCTGGGGCAAACTCTCCTCCCGACAGGTGGAGACCTGCCCAAACCAGCCCTGCTGGGTGACGTGGTTTAAGTCCAGGCAGGATTCGGTGTCTGCGGCCATGGCTGGAAAGTTGGCTGTGGCCGGCTGTTGTAAGCTGGTCCTGTGCTCCAGGATTCCAGGGGGCTCCTTCCCTTTATAAGCCTTGAATGGAGGCCCTGGCATTGTGGCCACCAGGAAATATAGCACATTCTCTGATATTTGGTTTGTTAAGTTAAAAGGTGATACTCTGGACTCCATCTTGCCTATTCCTTTGTCTTCTTTTCGGTTGGATCCAAATTTGGGTAAATCACAGGAGTGTTAGTTACTGGGCTCCCATGAACTTTCCAGCAAATCGTTTTTCCATCTAGATTGTTGTATTAGTCTGCCAACCCAACTCTCTTTTTCCAGGCAATCCTTGCAGGCATTTGAGTTTGCACTCTTTTGCTTAGAACAAGAGATCTTAACCCTTTTTGTGACATGAACCCCTTTGTCAGTCTGGAAAATCTGTGGACACTTCTCAAAATAATGTCTTTACAGGCCTAACATAAAACAGAGGATTACAAAGTAAACGAATCATACTGAAACACACTTCTCAAAAAGTGTTGGAAAAAAATCTGAAATATAATGAATATGAATCTTTTTCAGTGTATTAAATAATAAGATCTAGTAGTGAACCAGTATTATAATTTCAATGCATTGAGCAGCACAAACAATATTTCAAGGTGTCTCTAGCCACTGTAAGTAACAGAAATTGTAAATATCTGTGACATCTATTGGTGACAAAGTAACAGGAAATGATCATTCTGATGTGGTATGTTGTCCACCTTCAAAAATGAAAGAAATGTCAAATTTCAGTAAAAAGTTAGTGAAAGTAAATATGCAATACTTTTTTCCTTTTCAAGTTCATGAACTCTCTCCATGGAAACCCAAGTTATTAAACCTGGGCTTAGAGTGGCTGCCTATTGCTTGTCTTCCGTATAAAATTCCAAGTTATCTACTTTCCCTAAAGGTCCTCTATCAGATCTCACTGTAGTTCTTCTCACCAGTCTCATCCTGAGTCACTCCTCAAGGCTGATCTGCTTTTAACTGAAGCAAATCAAATTTTTAACACTAATACACAAAATATTCAGATTTGTATACACATGTATTTCATTCCTTCAAGTGATGACTCCTGAGCCTTATTCACTAGGCATTCAGTTGTACATGGTTCCTGAGCAGTCTTGTCTACGTGTGTAGGAAAATGCCATAGTATCTCATCTCATTGAAAAGATATGGATATGTGCTGAGTTTTCATAGAAGTGTAAATTCAATGAGAGCAGAAAATTCACCTGTCTTATTTATCACTGTACCCCCCATTTGGGGCACATAGAAACTCAACCAACATTTGTGGAATAAAAAAACCAATCCAGTATCCAATGATAAACTCATTTCCTAGTGAAGCAAATATGTACTAAAGAGGATATAAGTTATCTGGGAAACAAGAGTGCGTTCTTGATGAAGTTGGCTTTACTGCTTGGAATATCTATTTACTTATTATTAGAAAATATGAAGGTTTCTCCTTGCAGATGCTGCTCATACACACAGGGAATGAACAAGTACCTTATTTTTTTCTTAGAAAAGATGTAGTGAAAGTGTGCATCAGTTCTCTCATTGCCTTTAATGGAGATAAACATAAGTTTTGTATTTGGGGAACTGTTCCAGACAGGTCTTCATAAGTACCTCCTACTATGACATTCCAGATACTTTAATAAGCATTTTTGCTCAGTGGATCATGTTAACCTTTGCTCCTTTCATATTACTCAACAGCTCAGGACTCCACTATTTTTTCCTGAAATATATGAATACTTTTTTAAAACATAAAAAAAATCAGTTAAATTTTATCTTAGGTTTTAAAAATTTGTATAGTAGAGCAGTTGTTTCTCAATGGTGGTTGTTTTGAATGGGGGTTGGCATAAATGGATTTGTTTTCTGAGTGGTAGTAAAATACAACGTTAATATATCATAATTCGTTTTTTAAGACCTTAGATTGTTTTTCCAACTGAAGACTGAGCTCTATCAGTAGGTAGTGAAATCATTTTAGTGGGTCACAAATATTGTTTCTGAAAGTAAAATAGAATAAAGTAGAAAATATCAGAATGCATTATACATAGTAAGTAATGTTTGATAAAACTCGTGTGTGTGTGTGCGCATGCACGCACGCGCATGTGTGTTTACTAAGGGGCAATCTAAATGTATTTCTGACTATGGTTCATGGTCAAAACATTTAAAAAAACATTAATTATGATCATTTTATTGAGCTTACAGATTAAGAAAAAACTGTGGCCTCAATACAACCCTGCCTAAGGTCAAAGGGTTTTGGACAATTTAAGCAACATTTTATCTCTGGACTCCAATTCCCATCCAATGCTCTCTTGAAAATAAAAAGGACTTTATTTTTGTTTGTTTAGATTTTTTGTTTTCTTCTGTTTTCTCCACAATGAACCACAGGAGATCCATGAATCTAAGGAGGATCTGAGGAGGACCTGACTGCATCAGTCCCCTGTGTTATGATCATATTTTGCTGCATGTCGCTGGCCATCTCAGAACAAAGAGGAAGAATCAGCACCTCAAGACGATATTTTCACAATAGCTGAAAAGCTCATTCTCTCCTTGAGCCCAGAGATGATCTCCCGCTCTATTCTTTGACAAGCAGCAGACTGTGGAAACAGGGCAGTGTTTTTCCAGAGATAAACAAGGTTAATGGATATTCCATGATGGAAAGCTGCCCGTTCTAGATGCTGCCAGCTCGTGTTCAAAGGAACTTAGAGAAGGGTTGTCCGGCTTTCACTCACTTCACCCCAAGGCTTTAGGTTACCCAACACAGGCAATAAACATACTACTTCCTTGTTTTCCTGACTGCCTAAGCTCTTTAATGGGGAACTCTGAACTACAGACCAGCTCCTACCACCATCTAAGGTCCCATGTAGCAGGGTCCTACTGGGTCATATGCTGTGACTTGGTCAGGAGCATCAGATCCCAACATGTTAAACTCAAGTGGAAATGGCAGAAATAGGCAAGCCCCTCCCCGTTTTTACACTGTTTGAAAATAACAATAGTTATAGCCAAGATACATGAAGTTTCCATTGGAAAAAACGAACAAAAAAAGAACATTGATAATGCACTTAAATCCATTATTACTAAAGAAGCAGCATCCAACAGGTTGCAATTAATTTATGCCCTCAGAATGAATTAGGTACCCAAACTACCACACTACATCAGCCAGAGGTTTATGGGAGACCCTCTGGGTGATTTTGCTTAATGCCTAAAAAACAAACAAAGGGTTGACCTTTTATAAAAACTCAAGTCTACCTATCCAAATAAATCAGATCTCTGATAAGAAAACTCACATTCCAAACTATCTTCAAACCACAGCCATGAATATAAATAAGAGAAAGAGAAACATCCCGATTATGCTAAATCTTCCATAAGAGTTACCCCTTACCTGTAATCCCCAGATTGCATAAATCATGTAGCCTTGAATTAAAATTGGCTTGTAAGTCCAAGGAAGACCTGAAGATGAACAAAAATTCCAATCGATCTTGCTCATTGTGGCTATTTTAGTAGTCCTGAGGAGGTACTCACTAAATCTTTGATAAATGAATGAATGACTCTGCTGGTGGGAACTGAAACAGATCAATATGTGTGTGAACCTAATATTCATTTTGCAGATGGGTTAACTGTAGGCAGGCTTATTTCTTCTAACTCTTTGCAAGGCATAAATAACTAACAGGCCAGTATTAAGGTGCAATCCCAACTTAACCCCACGGAGATTTTGTTCTGCTTTGTTTTGTTTATTTTTTAAATCCTCCTTGGAATTTAATGAGAAGACAGAACAATTTGCATGTTTTGCAATTACGCAGGTCAGAAGACTAAGCAGAAGAACCTTCCCATTAGTAGACACTGACCCTAATGAGTTAGGGCTTGACCATGCTTGTTTTTGAAAGGCCACAGAACTTTAACCAAGTTGATGTGGAACAAAAATTGATGCCACCTTCAGTATGACAGTAAGGGCCGGTCTTAATTGGTAATGATGTTACCACTTCTTTCATTCAACAGTGACTGAATACTGTACTAGTCCCAATAGGGTAGGTTATGCTGCAGTAAAAAATGTCACCAAATCCCAATGCCTTATCCCAACACAGGTATGCATCTCAATCACACAAAGTATTCTGCAGTTCCAGTGATCCACCATCAACTTTTACCTTTCGATAACATGGGTATCTAGGTCCAAATTGACACCTTTTATTTATATAGGGTAATGTGACTAGCTGTGAACCAAAATGACAGGTGTCAGTTTGGGCTTAGTTATTTAGAAGTGGGGATGAGTTCTAACCTTTCTCTCTTTTCCTAGTACAGAAACCTTAGAGATGACACATTGAGATAAAGGTATCCCATGATGGAGGTAGCCTCGATAGGATCCTTGCGAAGTACTAAACGGTTCTTTCATAGCTACTGTAGGCAAGAAAATGAGATAAAGGCTGAGGATGTCTAGGCAAACAAAAATGTACACACAGACACTGTTGGGATTTGTGCCATTCTAGCACTCTAGCATCCTAGCCTTTCATTCATCCATCCATTCATTTATTCTCTAAGTGAGTCATTCATTTATAATACATTTATTGAATACCTATCTGCCAGGATTTGTGCTTGGTGATGGCATAAAAAGATGACTAAAAGTGATCTCTTTCATCAAGAAATTCATAGTCTAACATGCGAATTAATGTATAAATACTATTAAAACCGCAATTCAGTATAAGGCCAGCTATGATAGAAATATATATTAAATATAATAGAAATACATTCATTCATTTATCCACTCAGCCAGCAAATGCCACACACCACGCTAAGCAGAGAAACTAAATAATTTTCACTGGCTACAGTGAGGAGGGAATTAAAAGAAATGATATTTGAGTTGATCACTAAAGGACGAGTATGCATTTCCCCTGAACATGACAAATCTTTATTTAGATCTTCAAGTGATAAAATGCACCCAACTATTTTTTGCTACAGAATCTAACCGTTGAGAGTACAGGCTCGAGTCAGGTGCCTGGTTGTGACTATTGACTTCTTTATGTATTAGCCGTTTATTAGCTACTGACAACTCTGGTCCTCGGTTTTCTCTCTTATAAAATAACAATAATAAAAATACCTATTACATAGCGTTGTTCTGAAGCTAAAATAAGAAAACATATTAAATTCTCAACATGAAATAAGTAAGTATTGGTTATTATTTTCCCCAAAGAGGAAAGAGTATGCTAAGACTGCACTATCTATAATGCTATTGCCAACTGGATCAGTTTCCAAATAGATTCCAACCTGTGTTTCTGAACAGCAGTAGCTGAAAAGGATGAGCAATGTTTCCCACTACTCTCTGAGCAACAATATTTACTATTTTTATCCTGTGTTATAATGTAAGCTGTGGGATACCTGTGGTGTGAACCATGGGGCCTTGTGAGTACATATTGATTGATGAGAGGTGAAGTTTGAGACTCTGAAACTGAAAAATCCTCTGCCTAGAACAACCTCCAACCATTCTGTTACCCTAACCCTTCTTCCTCTTTTGGTGTTAGCTCAGCTATTACCTCCTCTAGGAAGCTTTATCTTGCTTACCACACCAACAAGCCCTTCTTATGCTCTCCTGTCCCTGAGCTTCCCTATAGAAACACTTAAAGAGACATATTAGCCTGTTGACTTGTCTGCTACTCACACTCAACTCTGAGCTCCACGAGGAAAAGGTCCACTGTTCCAAATTCATCACTATATCCACAGTGCTTAGAACAGTACCTGTTGTAGAGTAGGTACTGAATATATTTTGATGTCAGAAAGTGCATGCAATTATACCAGGAATGAGAGAGTATGGAAAGATTAAGATGGAAGCTATGAGTTGAGATTCCATGAGATGATGAGCCCTTAGGTGAGGCTTATGACAGTTGAAGTAGAGGAGAATGTATGTCATAGAAATCAGATGTGGAGAAATTTCAAGATCGACCATCATGAATATAAATTTTGAAATCACTGAGAGTCATGGTATAGGATTTCTCCTATAAATATAGCAGCTCAGTCATATATAAGGGTCTGATGATTTGTTGAGCCTTTTTAGAAAATCCCTGTGAGAACACTCCCCAAACTACTTGGTCCTATATTCAATGATTTGATATCTTTTTTAAATGGAAGTTTAAAGACCAGAATGGCACTCTTAGAGACAGAGGTACAAGCCTAGAACAAGAGTTCTTTGGACTGAATGTCAAAGTTCACTGTAATAGATGTTGACCTACCATTTATAAAGGTTTGCTCCTGAATCTGGAATTCTGCAGTTCAGTTGAGGGTGAAGGACAATTCAAACCAGTTTCTCAACAGACACTAATCATGAGTTGTAGCAGTATTATACCATTCATCACACCAACAACTCCACCCCATTATAAAAGGAAAGCTCACCTCTCTCCCCAACCCTGTTCCTCCAGCATCTCGTATCGTTCTAGTCTTTTAATTCCACTATATCGCACTTCAACTTTCCGTATCCAATTTCAATTCCAACCACCATTCCACACACAAGGCAACACTATAAATCACTGACCCTTTTTCTAGAATCATTTTAAATCAAAGAGGTAAGTTTTAGGGTATACTCCACTCACCCCAAACAATGAAAAATAATGTAAACTGAAAAAGCACATAATAGGATTTGAAACATTATATTGAATAACTTCCTGTGAAAGTAATCTGGTTCAATAGAAGATAAAAGCCAAAAATGAAATAAAAACTAACAGAAAGTTGAAAGATCCCTTCAATTACAAGAAAAAGCTCTGGCATATTCGGGGTTAAAGATGACAAGCAATCTAATAGATTTTCCAGTGTCCCAGGTTGCTAGATAGTTCTGGTATAGGAGACCCAATTAGGAAGAGGCAGAAGGATCATAGAAAGAGGGAAAAGTAAGCATAATAACATTCTACATTGAGAATGGACTCTGGATAGAAGCTTTATAGAATGGTGAAAGCTGTTCTGACAAGCAGTATTTAAATATATTCACATTCTTGCTGGTCATTCCTCTTCTTAGATAAAATGACTGTAGGGATAAAATGATATAGACCATTTTACAAATGAGCAAAGTTATATATTCCCTTAATAATTATGACAGAAACAGTTAATGTATGCAGCTGTTCATACTCCATTGAGCAACCAGATCTATAAGCCATGGTGTTTGAGTCCTGGTGGTACCAATTTTTAGCTCCCTGTTCCATAGTGTGTAGATAGTGTAAAAATTCACCACCCGACCTATTTTTCTGAACAGATGTTCTGAATGGGTTTATATCATGAAGGTGGTGAGCTGATGTGATAACCTACATTGATAAACAGCTTTTGTTTAAGGTACGATATGAAGATCAAGTTAGTCAGGATTTGTCAAGAAGAACAAAGACTGGTCTCTTCTGGAATTCTGTGTTCAATATGACAATGGTTACAAATTTGTTCCTCGCATGAGGTAATGTTTTCCTAAGGATATTTAACAGTATTTAGCCAACAATTAATTGGCATTGCATCAAAAGAAACACCTGTGTTCCTGCTAATTTGGTATGGTTTCTTAATCACATTGACAGGAAGCTAACAAAGCATGGGATATAGTAGCAGAGAAAACTTAGCAGAGCTCAGATTTATATCACACTGTTTAACAGGATCTATAATGGATCCTAATTTGCTTACATTTTTTATTGAAACTGAAAGAGCAAAATAAATCCATTATCCTCAACTGGGAACAGGTAGAAGCTAGAATATATCACTTGAAGGGAGAAAGAACTTCACTCAAAAAAATAGATATCATTTAATGAGAGAGTAAGAACAACTTTTCAGGCAAATGGTGAGGCGGTGTGTGAGACATAGCAGGAACAGTTCCTCTGAGGAGGATCATAGTCCATATAACCATAGAGGCTTCTGTGACTAAAGGAGGAAAGGAATAATGAACCATCTAGATGCTGCCTTCTGTGACAGTACAGGAATCCCGAAGCTTGGGAACATCAGAAGATACATTGGATTTCTGCAGGAGAACCTTCACTGATTCCTTAAATTATCTATCATCTTCCCATTTTAATCTGTTATTTGTATCTAACTCTCTTTACAGTGAGTCTGGGGTCTGATTCATCTTTGAGGTCCCCATAGCACCTATTACAATGTTTTATATATAGAGTGTGTGTGTGTGTGTGTGTGTGTGTGTGTGTGTGTGTGTGTGTATATAAATACAGTAAACATTTATATATTCTAAGAATTGACTTAATATGCCAGTACTTTTAATGAATTCCACCATCAAGGTAAATCTTTATTCTATGTCTATAAATTTATTCAGATCCAAGTGTGGAAAGTTACATTCATCATTCATTCATTCATTCATTTATAATGGGTACTTACCAAGTATTTGCCGTATACTATGAGTCCTATGGGACAATAAACAGATGTTAAAGGCAAGATCTTCACTAAGGACTTATAAATGAAAATAGTTTCCCAACTAGTGGGGAAATTTTATTTTGACATTAATAACCTAATTAAATCTCAATCCAATTTAATCCGTACTTAATTGGTTGCTTCCCAGCCCAGCATATTCATTAATAGAGCGTGAGGGAATGGCTTTTAGAGACGGGTGAAATGAGTCTATCTCAATCCAATTTAATCCGTACTTAATTGGTTGCTTTCCAGCCCAGCATATTCATTAATAGAGCGTGAGGGAATGCCTTTTGGAGACGGGTGAAGTGAGCTCTATCTACACAGCTTGGCAACAAGACACAGACCAGTACCAGTTACCCTCTGTCCTTAGCCGACATGTGCCTAGAAGAAAGTCCTCATACCATGGTCATGTTTTTGTATAAAAGGACAACTGACCTGTGAGGTATGATGAGGGAAAGTGAGATGAACAGAAGAAGGGAGAGAAGAAGGGAAAATGCATGGCCATGGATTCTCTTAAGTCCGTCTCCTTTGGCTTGTTGCTTCTTTGCTCCAGGAAGTTCCACCACTGAGTGGAAAGGCCAGCTATTCAAGGTGAAATAACACCACGTCTTACAGATAACACCATTAACTAGATGAAAATATGCTTAAACTCCTCTTCTCAAGGGAGAAGAACGCAGAAGGTAGTGTGTGCCCATGACTAGAGATTTAAAGGGTTAAGTGGAGCAAGAAGACGTCTACAGGCTAGGTTATGAGCTGGATGTAAAGAATGCAGCTGACAAACATCTGAAATTCTTGAGGCACCAGAACAGCTTTATTCTGAGCAGTCACATCAATAGGAGCCTGATTTGAACTGATCCCTCCAGTGAGTGACTCAGCAGTTCTGACACTCCCTGTGAGGTCAGCTATCTGCTGGGGAAGAGGAGATCTTTCAGGTGCATCAGAATGGCCCTGTCTCAAATAACCTTCCCCTGCCTTTATGACAGAGCTTCCACAGACCTGACAGGGAGTTTCTAGGAAAGAGGCCAGAAACCGTGCAATTAGGACCTCAAGAGAGATCCAGCTGGGCCCCACCTCAGACCCTAGAGTTTGATTCAGTATTACCTGAGTCTCAATACTTCTGCAGAGATCACTGTTTAACCATTCAAAGAGCTTCCTGCTGTTTCTCCTAGATGGGGACTTCATCTGCTTTGCTGTGCAGAGTCCCTAACAGCTGACTGGTTTCTTGACTCCATTCAACTTTTGAAGTTTTGGGGCCTCAAGATGAGAAACTGGATTGTGTCTTTCTGTATCAAGATGGAATCTCACATATAATGAGTAGCTTAACACTCCTCTGAGAGCATTGACTTTCTTTGGAAATATCAAGGCATTGTGTTTTAAGAATGGGTTTAAATCTCCACTCTGCCACTTGTTACTCAGTACTGCCACTGCATTTCGGGGAAACTACTTAAACTTCATGTTCATTACCTGTAAAAGAGTGATAATGATATCTAGCCCATTTACACAGTTATTTTGAGAATTCAATGAGATAATCATATGAAAGTGCTATAAAAACAGTAACATCCGAGACAAATACACATTCTTAACATTGTAACTTTTCTTTTGCATGTACCTACTGCTTTTATTTAGCTCTACCACATCCTGCTTTGTATTAAATAACTTTTAAAATTTTCTCTTTTCCCTTTGAGGCAGCAAGTTAGTTAAAGCACCTTGAATCTTTCCGTCTCCCAGAGGACCAAGCCTAGAGTTTTGCACAGTCAGTGAATACTGGGTGAAGATCCATTATGTGGTAAATGTACCCCTGTGGCACACAGTTTGTAGCTCTGATGGTTGTTTTCATTACTTAGATTTTTAAAAATACACTTCAAAGGAAAATATCTTACTTATTTCCTCCTCAAGTAGTAACTTCAGGCAGTATTCAGGAAACTCCCAGGCATAAAATTGTTTCTAGAATGTTATTTATGTCATTTTTAATAGCAATTGCCTATTAGGTGAGGGAGCTTAAGAGTACAACCTTCTCGTTTCAAAATAAATGAGTCATGGGTATTAAATGCACAGCATGGGGAATACAGTCAATAACTATGTAATATCTTTTTATGGTGACAGATGACAACAAGATTTATCCTGGTGACCATTTTCAAATGTATAGAAATAACAAATCTCACTCCCTCTTTTGAGAGCACCGGAACCACAACTAACTGCAGAACAACCATCGACAGGAAGACACTGGAGCTCACCAAAAAAGATACCATACATCCAAAGACAAAGGAGAAGCTGCAATGAGATGGTAGGAGTGGCACAATCACAATAATATCAAATCCCATAACTGCTGGGTGGGTGACTCACAAACTGGAGAACACTTATACCACAGAAGTGCACCCACTGGAGTGAAGGTCCTGAGCCCTATGTCAGGCTTCCCAACCTGGGGGTCTGGCAACGGGAGGGGAATTCCCAGAGAATAAGACTTTGAAGGCTAGTGAGATTTGACTGCAGGACTTCGACAGGACTGTGGGAAAGAGAGACTCCACTCTTGAAGGCACACAAAATAGTGTGTGCATCAGGACCCAGGGAAAGGAGCAGTGACCCCATAGGAGACTGAACCAGACCTACCTACTAGTGTTGGAGGGTCTCCTGCAGAGGCAGGGGGTGGCTGTGGCTCACTGCAGGGACAAGGACACTGGCAGCAGAAGTTCTGGGAAGTAATCCTTGGCGTGAGCCCTCCCTGAGTCCTCCATTAGCCTAGAGCATCCAGTGATGGGTTGTCTCAGGCCAAACAACCAACAGGGAGGGAACTCAGGCCCACCCAACAGCAGACAAGTGGATTAAAGTTATATCGAGCTCTACCCATCAGAGCAATGCCCAGCTCTACCCACCACAAATCCCTCTCATCAGGAAGCCTGCACAAGGCTCTTAGATAGCCTTATCCAGCAGAAGGCAGACAGCAGAAGCAAGAAGACCTACAATCTTGCAGCCTGTGGAATGAAAAACACATTCACAGAAAAAGAGACAAAATGAAAAGGCAGAGGACTATGTATCAGATGAAGGAACAAATAGAAGCCCAGAAAAACAATGAAATAAAATGGAGATAGGCAACCTTCCAGAAAAAGAATTCAGAATAACGATAGTGAAGATGATCCAAGACCTCGGAAAAAGAATGGAGACAAAGATTGAGAAGATGCAAGAAATGTTTAACAAAGACCTAGAAGAATTAAAGAACAAACAGAGATGAAGAATACAATAACTGAAATGAAAAACACACTAGAAGAAATCAATAGCAGAATAACTGAGGCAGAAGAACGGATAAGTGGCCTGGAAGACAGAATGGTGGAATTCACTGCCACAGAACAAGATAAAGAAAAAAGAATGAAAAGAAATGAAGATAGCTTAAGAGACCTCTGGGACAACATTAAATGCACTAATATTCCCATTATAGGGGTCACAGAAGGAGAAGAGAGAGAGAGAAAGGACCCGAGAAAATATATGAAGAGATTATAGTCAAAAATTTCCCTAACATGGGAAAGGAAATAGCCACCCAAGCCCAGGAAGCGCAGAGAGTCCCAGGTAGGGTAAACCTAAGGAGAAACACACTGAGACAAACAGTAATCAAACTGACAAAAATTAAAGACAAAGAAAAATTATTAAAAGCACAGGGATGGGCTTCCCTGGTGGCGCAGTGGTTGAGAGTCCGCCTGCCGATGCAGGGGACACGGGTTCGTGCCCCGGTCCGGGAAGATCCCACATGCCACGGAGTGGCTAGGCCCATGAGCCATGGCCACTGGGCCTGTGCGTCCAGAGCCTGTGCTCCGCAATGCGAGAGGCCACAAGAGTGAGAGGCCCACGTACCGCAAAAAAAAAAAAAAAAAAAAAGCAACAAGGGAAAAATGACAAGTAACATACAAGGGAACTCCCATAAGGTTAACAGCTGATTTCGCAGCAGAAAATCTACAAGCCAGAAGGGAATGGCATGACATATTTAAAGTGATGAAAGAGAAGAACATACAACCAAGATTACCCTACCCAGCAAGGATCACAATCAGAGTCGATGGAGAAATCAAAAGCTTTACAGACAAGCAAAAGCTAAGAGAATTCAGCATCACCAAAGCAGCTCTACAACAAATGTTAAAGGAACTTCTCTAAGTGGGAAACACAAGAGAAGAAAAGGACCCTCAAAAACAAACACAAAACAATTAAGAAAATGGTAATAGGAACATACATATCGATAATTACCTTACACGTGAATGGAATAAATGATCCAACCAAAAGACACAGATTGGCTGAATGGATACAAAAACAAGACTCATATAGATTCTGTCTAAAAGAGACCCACTTCAGACCTAGGGACACATAGAGAATGAAAGTGAGGGGATAGAAAAAGATATCCCATGCAAATGGAAATGAAAAGAAAGCTGGAGTAACAATACTCATATCAGATAAAATAGATTTTAAAGAATGTTACAAGAGACCAGGAAGGACACTACATAATGATCAAGGGATCAAACCAAGAAGAACATTTAACAATTATAAATATATATGCACCCAACATAGAAGCACCTCAATATATAAGGCAAATACTAACAGCTATAAAAGAGGAAATCGACACTAACACAATAATAGTTGGGGACTTTAGCACCTCACTTACACCAATGGACACATCATCCAAAATGAAAATAAATAAGGAAACACAAACTTTAAATGACACAATAGACCAGATAGATTTAATTGATATTTATAGGACATTCCATCCAAAAACAGCGGATTACACTTTCTTCTCAAGTGCACATGGAACATTCTCCAGGATAGATCACATCTTGGGTCACATATCAAGCCTGAGTAAATTTAAGAAAACAGAAATCATATCAAGCATCTTTTCCACAATGCTATGAGATTAGAAATCAATTACTGGGCAAAAAAGTAAAAACCACAAACACATGGAGGCTAAACAATACATTACTAAATAACCAAGAGAGCACTGAAGAAATCAAAGAGGAAATCAAAAAATACCTAGAGACAAATGACAATGAAAACATAACGATCCAAAACCTATGGGATGCAGCAAAAGCAGTTCTAAGAGGGAAGTTTATAGCAATATAATCCTACCTCAAGAAACAAGAAACATCTCAAATAAACAATCTAACCTTATACCTAAAGGAACTAGAGAAAGAAGAACAAACAAAACCCAAAGAGAGCAGAAGGAAATCATAAAGATCAGAGCAGAAATAAATGAAATAGAAACAAAGAAAACAATAGCAAAGATCAATAAAACTAAAAGCTGCTTCTTTGAGAAGATAAACAAAATTGATGAAACATTAGCCAGACTCATCAAGAAAAAGAGGGAGAGGACTCAAATCAATAAAATTAGAAATGAAAAAGAAGTTACAACAGACACCACAGAAATACAAAGCATCATAAGAGTCTACTACAAGCATCTCTATGCCAATAAAATGGACAACCTGGAAGAAATGGACAAATTCTTAGAAAGGTATAACCTTCCAAGACTGAACCAGGAAGAAGTAGAAAATATGAACAGACCAATCACGCGTAATGAAATTGAAACTGTGATTAAAAATCTTCCAACAAACATAAGTCCAGGACCAGATGGCTTCACAGATGAATTCTATCAAACTTTTGGAGAAGAGCTAACACCCATCCTTCTCAAACTCTTCCAAAAAATTGCAGAGGAAGGAACACACCCAAACTCATTCTATGAGGCCACCATCACCCCGATACCAAAGCCAGACAAAGACACTACAAAAAAAGAAAATTACAGACTAATATCACTGATGAATATAGATGCAAAAATCTTCAATAAAATACTAGCAGACAGAATCCAACAACACATTAAAAGGGTCATACACCATGATCAAGTGGGATTTATGCCAGGGACGCAAGGTTTCTTCAATATACACAAATTAATCAATTTGATACACCATATTAACAAATTGAAGAATAAAAACCATATGATCATCTCAATAGATGCAGAAAAAGATTTTGACAGTATTCAACACCCATTTATGATAAAAACTCTGCAGAAAGTGGGCATAGAGGGAAGCTATCTCAGTATAAAAGGCCATATATGACAAACCCACAGCAAACATCATTCTCAATGGTGAAAAACTGAAAGCATTTCGTCTAAGATCAGGAACAAGAAAAGGATGTCCACTCTCACCACTATTATTCAACATAGTTTTGGAAGTCCTAGCCACAGCAATCAAGAACAAAAAGAAATAAAAGGAATGCAAATTGGAACAGAAGAAGTAAAACTGTCACTGTTTGCAGATGACATGATACTATACATAGGTAATCCAAAAGATGCCACCCGAAAACTACTAGAGCTATTCAGTGAATTTGGTAAAGTTGCAAGATACAAAATTAATGCACAGAAACCTCTTGCATTCCTATACACTAACAACAAAAGATCAGAAAGAGAAATTAAGGAAACAATCTCATTCACTATTGCAACAAAAAGAATAAAATACCTAGGAATAAACCTACCTAAGGAGGTAAAAGACCTGTACTCAGAAAACTATAAGACACTGACGAAAGAAATCAAAGAAGACACAAACAGATGGAGAGATATAACATGGTCTTTGATTGGAAGAATCAATATTGTGAAAATGATTATACTACCCAGAGCAATCTACAGGTTCAATGCAATCCCCTTCAAATTACCAATGGCTTTTTTTAGAGAATTAGAACAAAAAAAATCTTAAAATTTGTATGGAGACACAAAAGACCCCGAATAGCCAAAGCAAACTTGAGGAAGAAAAACACAGTTGGAGGAATCAGACTCCCTGACTTCAGACTATACTACAAAGCTACAGTAATCAAGACAGTATGGTACTGGCAGAAAAACAGAAATACAGATTAATGGAACAGAATAAAAAGCCCAGAGATAAACCCATGCACCTATGGTCAACTAATCTATGAAAAAGGAGGCAAGGATATACAGTGGAGAAAAGACAGTCCCTTCAATAAGTGGCACTGGGAAAACTGGACAGCTACATGTAAAAGAATGAAATCAGAACACACCCTAACACCATACACAAAAATAAATTCAAAATGGATTAAAGACTTAAATGTAAGACCAGACACTATAAAACGCTTAGAGGAAAACAAAGGAAGAACACTCTTCTACATCAATCACAGAAAGATCTTTTTTAACCCACCTCCTAGAGTAATGGAAATAAAAAAAAAATGAAACCTAATGAAACTTAAAAGCTTTTGCACAGCAAAGGAAACCATAAACAAGGTGAAAAGACAACCCTCAGAATGGGAGAAAATATTTGCAAATGAAGCACCTGAAAAAGGATTAATCTCCAAAATATCTAAACAGCTCATGCAGCTCAATATTAAAAAAACAGACAACCCAATCAAAAAATGGGCCAAAGACCTTAAGAGACATTTCTCCAAAGAAGACATGCAGATTTCCAAGAGGCACATGCAAAGCTGCTCAACATCACTAATCATTAGAGAAATGCAAATCAAAACTATAATGAGGTATCACCTCACACCAGTTAGAATGGGCATCATCAGAAAATCTACAAACAACAAATGCTGGAGAGGGTGTGGAGAAAAGGAAACCTCTTGCACTGTTGGTGGGAATGTAAATTGATACAGCCACTATGGAGAACAGTATGGAGGTTCCTTAAAAAACAAAAAATAGTATTACCATATGACCCAGCAATCCCACTACTAGGCATATACCCAGAGATAACCATAATTCAAAAAGACACATGCACCCCAATATTCATTGCAGTACTATTTACAATAGCCAGGTCATGGAAACAACCTAAATGCCCATCGACAGACGAATGGATAAAGAAGATGTGGTACATATATACAATGGAATATTACTCAGCCATAAAAAGGAATGAAATTGAGTTATTTGTAGTGAGGTGGATGGACCTAGAATCTGTGTTACAGAGTGAAGTAATTCAGAGAGAGTAAAACAAATACCGTATGCTAACAGATATATATGGAATCTATATGGGTGCTAATTTATTCTTCTCACATAGTGGGGTTTAAGGATAGAATCTAATATAAATGACTTAAGAAATTAAGGTTAATAAGTTAATAAAAGTTAATAAAATGCTGAATTACTTGATGAAATTAAGTAATAAAAAAGCTGGATCTATATTTTTAAACAAACAAGTGAAAATAGGATGTGGGGAGGAAAAGTGCATATAAATGAGCTAAATTCTTAATCTTCCACAGCTGGAGCTAGTGGATATTATTAAAAGTGGATAAATCATTGAATGGAGGTAAATGCTCATTTCTTACAATTATATTTCAATGTAGTTGAAACTATCAGGGAAAATTACTAGAAGCAGGGGTACAGGGTGGTACAAATGACATGTAGTTTTATTACACGTTGTTCTACAAATTTTCATTTTACATGTACATATATTAAATTTACAATATATTAATGTATTTTGAAAAGAACTATTACTAAATATAATAAGAAAGTTTAAAATCAGTGAGAAAAACAGCAACTATCCAATGAAAGATAGGTTTAAGGATATGACAAACTAATTACATTGCAGACCATAAATGGCTAATGACCAAACCCACAGAATTATGCTTAACCCCTCTCATAATTAAAGAAATGCAAATATGATCTGCATACCTAGGTGACAAAGATTTAAAAAATGCATATTGGTTGGCAAATATAAAATTGTATTGGCAAGCCTACAGAAAAGTAAGAATTCTGTTACACCATTATCAATACATATTTTTGGAGGACAGTATCTGTTAAACTTTAAAACATGCATATTACCCAGCAATTCCACAGTTTTAGAAATGTTATAAAGATAAATATGCACGGAAGTTTTTGGTGGTATTATATTTAAATAGAAACAGAAAAAGTAAAAGAGCAACAGCAACAGGTGCAAAGCAAACATTAGTGGTCTTCAACAAGGGACAGGTTCAATAAATTTCAGCACATTCATACAATATACATACAAAGTATATTGTACTGGCACTAAAAATAGTAAAGAGAATCACAATATGCTAGCACATCCACAAAACACTAGTAATGGAAATTTTTCCAGAAAAGTTTGGATAATGTGATTCTATTTGTGTAAAAAATTCTGGAATATTGTAAATATAAAGAGAAAATATATTGGGACAAAGGGATACTCTGCAGCATATGAATAAGGCCATATGTAGGGAAAAGGGGGAGGAGGCACTTTTACTTTTTACTTCATATAATTCTCAATTTTTATATTTTCCAGTGACCATTTATTACATTATTTTATTTTTAAGAAACTTTAAAGAAGTCTCAGTGAAGAACTGTGAAACACAAAATTAAGCCTAGTTATGTTTGATCTATATTTCTTGGCAGCCCTGACTCTCCCCAGCATGGAACAGAATGATTTGCAGACAGCAGACATTTGTGCAATATTCTCTGGACGATAAATGAAAGTGTGAGGGATTGAAACCTGAGATAGTCAACCATGTATTTATAATTCTGTCACATTAAAACCATTTTACTGTTATTAAATTTAAGAAAAGCTAATTCTCATAAAGGATAACAGTGAAGACATCTCATTGATCCATATTTATATCTTAAAGAAAGTGTAGGTCTCAAATAAAGCTTTTGTGTGAGTGTGTTTCTGGGTTCCCCTGTCCACAAACCCATGTTAGATGTACACTTGGAACCCCTGGAAAATAGGGTCCTGATTAAATGAAAGCCCTTAGGAAATGTTTAGAGAGGGGTAGTACAGGAGACGGAATAGCATTCAAGACAAATTGCTCATTTCCACTTTAGAACGACACAGAGACAGAGGCCGTATGGACAGAGAACACATTCTGCCTTTTCAGTCGTCATTGTTTGTCACAGGAGGCAACTGTAATTCAGTAGAAAGAAATAAACATAATATAGAGTTGTCCTGGCTTCAGTATCTTCCAAAATCAGGAAACAACAAGTCTGATTGTGACATCAAACTCCAGAGGAAGCCAGTTCGTTTCTTGTTTGCTTTGGTCTAACACATGACTATGATGATTAACGCTATGCCCCATTCTCTCCAGGGCACGAGACTTTGGTCCTTCCTCACCTACAAACAGAATCAGGATGTATCCTGTAGTTAGCCAAAAACATCTGGCCTTGAGTAAGACACACTCCACCAAACACACATACTGCACTTTGGTGAGGGAGCTACGAGGGAAGGGGATCAGAGAGGAGTCAGCAGGGGATTCTGACATCCCCTGGCTTATAACAAATCCCAACAGATGCTAATATTCATAGGCAATGCAGGGGGGAGAAAGTAAGAAGACACCCATGAAAGACATTAATCTTCTCCATCATAAACAGCTTCAGGAAAACAATACCAAGTGCCAAGTGAGACAAAGGGGAAAAAATGTAAAAGGAATGAAATCTTTAGTGCAAAAGAAGACCTCTTAGACTGTTCTTGTTACACAACAGACACGGGGGGGAGGAACTGTGGTAAAGGAAACATCTGAAGATGGCTGATAACAGGGCTATAGACATGCATTTGAAGAGGTGTTCCAAAGCATCTGTTTGTACCCCTGTCTTTTTACCTACTAGTGAGCATAAATATGTTTCCATTTCAAATGGAAACCATATTGATTATAAATTTTTCCCCAGCCCTTGGCCAGGCCACTTCGTAAAAGGAAAAGTGAGTAATTATATTAACAGACATTGTGGCTCTATCTTCCTTAAAAAAAAAAAAGAAAATCCTACTTCTAAAGAGGAGGAAAATTATCGTCATCGTGGAAAATGGTTCCAGGAGAAAAGGGAGAGAAGGAATGAGGGCACATGTTCATTACTTTTTCCAGAGGCAAGGTGATGTCCCATTTATGTCGGAGAAGACAGTATCTGTACTCTAATAAAAGCCAAAACTTCAATCAGAAAAGGGTAATCTTTGACACTGGTAACTGATCTGACAGACTTTTCCTAAAGCGATTGAAACAGCCATATAGTATGCTATGGCACTGAGCATCAAGTAAACTCTTCTCTAAATGTATGAAAATCAGGCAGCGACATTGTTTAGGCTCCAATTCATCTGGTAATTTATGTGCTGCTCGGATAATTACTATCATGAATATTGCTCATTATTATAAGCTAAAAATATGATTGCTGGAAAGGATATCTACCCAATTTACTCACTTCACAGGTAAGGAACGGGCAATCAGGTGACACTGGGCAAGAGAGAAACCAAAACAATGTTCTTTCAACCCTGCTCAGTGTGTTTCCCATTACACTCACCTAAGTGAATTATCTATGCCACAAAACTGAGCCCTTTTATACACTACCATATCCAGGGGTCAACTTTCAAACCTAGGTTTATCTTTCCATGCCAACTGGTATGTGTGGCTGAAAATATTCTAAGAAATTTATTCCTGTTTTTCTCTCTCTCTAAATTTTTCACTTTACCCTAGTCAAATCAAGAAAGGCTGGGCTTCCCTGGTGGCACAGTGGTTGACGGTCCGCCTGCCGATGCAGGGGACACGGGTTCGTGCCCCTGTCCGGGAAGATCCCACATGCCGCGGAGCGGTTAGGCCCGTGAGCCATGGCCGCTGAGCCCGCGCGTCCGGAGCCTGCGCTCCGCAACGAGAGAGGCCACAACAGTGAGAGGCCCGCGTACCGCGAAAAAAAAAACAACAACAAAAAAGAAAGGCTCTGTGTTTCAGTGCCTCAGGTAGATAGATAACTGAGCAGAAATAAAAACAGCATGAAAAACTTCCTGAATTATATTTTCAAAAGCTTAAGCTCATTGAGCAGCAGAGAGTTTGATGAAAAAAGCATGGAGGTTTGGAAAAAACACATGAGACAAAGGAGTTTTGCCCCTAAACTAAAGGAGAGAAACTCCCCTGCTGGGGGCAGGTCTATAGGACTCAGGCCTGCTTCACTGCAAAATTCCAGAATGAACTTCCAGTTGTCTCCAGAGGGAAGAGTCAATGACCAGTGGGATTTCCTGCCCTGAGGAACATCCCTGTGAGCTGAGTGTGGCAAGGAGCAACAAAGAGCCCTGGATCCAGAGGGTCGTGTTGATAAGGAGGATATTCGAAGAGGCAGTGAGATGAGTACAGATGCCTCCTCCCCAACTCCCCTGATGGCTTGTTGCCTGATGCTTTGTACTGATGGTTCTGGAACCTTGACATGACCCAGTGGGAGAGGTGGCAAAGACTGTCTCCTTGACCAAACGTTACTCCTCTGAGTAAGTAAGGCTCATGGTTGACTATCTCAAGTAAGGCTCCTCTGAGCCTTCCTCTCAACTAGGCCTCAACCTTGGCCTGTAAAAACTGTAGGTGCTCAGCACAAACGATTTCATCCACACAGCTTCCAAATACACACACTAAGAGACTTGAAACGCTAGCATAGCTTCTAACACCTCAAGGTTTTGGGATTGGTACAAATGAGAGATGGGCTTCAAATTTTTTCTACAGCCACATTTCTGTGTTTCTAAAAACTTGTTTAGAAAGGCAAGTACAATTGAGAAAACTGGTTTGCAACCTGAATGATATCAAGCCATCCAACTTCATCAGCCTCAATTTGCTTCTTTATATCAAGGAGATCTTCAACTAAGATGGAAATCAAAACATTTCTACGTTCTAGATTTAGAGCTGTGTTTCTCTGGAATGTTTAATCCTTCTACAGTGGCTGCAGAATGTTCTTCTTTCCTTCTGGGCACACGGTTTCATTTTACTCAGTGGAGAAGGCCTAAAAAAAGTTCTTATCAGGTTCTGAATGTCAGCCAATTTGGCCATCTTCTGACCCTAGGGCTACTTTAAAAAACTCTTTTGGGGCTTCCCTGGTGGCGCAGTGGTTGACGGTCCGCCTGCCGATGCAGGGGACACGGGTTTGTGCCCCGGTCCGGGAAGATCCCACATGCCGCGGAGCGGCTGGGCCCGTGAGCCATGGCTGCTGAGCCTGAGCGTCCGGAGCCTGTGCTCCGCAACGGGAGAGGCCACAACAGTGAGAGGCCCGCGTACCGCAAAAAAAAAAAAAAAAAAAAAAATCTTTTGAATATCCTGTCAGGTTTCAACCAGGACAAGCAGTAAATATTCCTGGCAGTATTGAACAACTCCATGGACAGGTCCCCATAAGACGGTGCAAAAGATACTACTCTCTTAAGATCCAGAGCCACTCCCAAAGATAACTGAAAGAAAGACATAGACAATTCCCCTGAGAGCTGGCAACAGTCAGCAGGACCCTAGCCACAAAGGGAAAGCAACCCACATTTCTGTCTAGCTATATTTTGGGGGTCTCCAACCTGATGGTTGCCAAGCCAAGTTCTCAGAGCACAAAATGAGACAAACTAGAAGGCAATAGCTGTACCCGAGAGAGAAAGACTCGATAATTCGTTTTTTCCTGCCAATCCAGATGTGGAAAGGAAGGGACAATGTGAAATTTTACCTTCTTTTGACCAGGAACCACAAACAGAGACCTGGGAGAGCTGGCTTTGGTAAAAATTCTTCCCTTTTGCCAACTTCTGCCAATTTTCCCAGGATGCCACCTGTAGGCTCTGGAGTGAGTGGGGTGTCCCAGTGGGTCTCATCATAGTCACCAGACACTGTAGAGGAGGAACAATAATCTTCCCTCTGCTCCTTATAGTGAATGCCTAGCTGAGACCCCTTTTCCTCCAGGGCACTTCATAAATGGATAAGTTTATCCAAGATGGTGAAAAGAGCTGTATTTCAAGATTATCTTTGGTAAAGTTCACCTACTTGTTCAGCCTCAAAACAGAATTTTATTCACCTGAGATCTCACACTGGACTCAGCCCAGTTTAAGTCGGATCCAGTCCAACCCCAGACCCAGTCCAGTGTCTAAGCTGCACCCAGTTTGACTCCGGCCAGTTTCTGGCCCCAGTCCCCAAAAGACATGCTCCAATAAAGTCTGAAAGCTCATAGTGCAAAATCTGCAGAGCTAGGATCCAGGAGGAGAGGGATTTACCATTACCTCCAGAGGCAGTGAGAAAGCAGAGTTCAAGGGGCTCACAGGCACCTGGTTGCTCATTGCTCCTAGGGGCCCATTAGGGGTCTACTTTGATTCCCTCTTCTGACACCAGAACTGCTAATAGATTAACTGAGGCATATTAAAGATTTGAAAAGTTGATTTGAGCAAAAATCAATTCAAATCAGGCAGAGCCAGGCTTCCCTGGTTGTGCAGTGGTTAAGAATCTGCCTGCTAATGCAGGGGACAAGGGTTTGAGCCCTGGTCCAGGAAGATCCCACATGCCATGGAGCAACTAAGCCCATGCTTCACAACTATTGAGCCTGTGAGCCACAACTACTGAGCCTGCCTGCCACAACTACTGAAGCCTGCGTGCCTAGACCCCATGCTCCGCGACAAGAGAAGCCACCACAATGAGAAGCCTGGGCTCTGCAACGAAGAGTAGCCCCCACTCACCACAACTAGAGAAAGACCACACACAGCAAGAAAGACCCAAGGCAGCCACACACACACAAAAAAATTGTTATAAAAAAACAAATCAGGCAGTGCCAAACCAGAGTGTTTAGGAGCACTCCCAGTATCAGGTATTATGTATAGGTCTTTAATCCATTTTGAATTAATTTTTGTGAGTGGTGTAAGATAGGGGTCCAATTTCATTTTTCTGCATATACCTTTCCAGTTTTCTCAACACCATCTGTTGAGGAGACTTACTCCTCCCATTGTGTAAATTAAAAACAGAAGGCCTAGAGAAAATAAGTTACTTACTTAAGGTGATAGAGCCTGTAAGAAATCCATGTTTTTTTCACTAAACCACATAGACCTAAGCTTTGTACATATGTGTGCCTTCCATTTCCAAGATCTCTAGGTAGGGCCTTTCAGGGTACTCCTGGGAATATACCTCATAACTGGTTTTTCCATTATTCTTCTACCACTGAACTTAAAGAAGATGTAATTAGGAGAGAAAAGCAAAGCAAAGGATGGGAAGGTAGAAATGGAGCAGGAATTTTAGACATGGAGTATAAAGGAAAGGGCAACAGTGAAAGAAGCAGATTATTCCCTCATCAGTCACATGGGAGGGAAGGCTGAGCAGAAACAGCTCAGTTCTTGTCCACACAGCTAGTATTCAGGTCCTTTCTCCCATTGCATTTGTGAGGGAAAGAGTCACATGCCTAGACATATTATTAGAGTGGTCAAAGATGTCTTAACCAATGCAGAACTAAAAATCTAACACACCCATGCCTAGGCCAAAGAATGTCTAGATGGGACAGTCATCATAAGTTGCAATCTTCCACAGTTGGCCATGTTTGTCTTTTTTTTCCCCCAAAAAATATAATCTAATTAATTTTACCTAAGTATCCTTATTGACATTTTTATAACCTGTTCTATGTGTTTACCTGCTTACTTGTCATATAGACATGGGTAATTCACTTCTTCAATTAATCTACATTCCTTAAAAAGCCACATGTACTATTATTCTATTAGTCACCATTTACAAACAGAATTCACTGGTGTAGCTTAAAACAGGATGAGTTCATCATTGGAACACACTCTGGTCAGAATTCAGTCTTTTCTTTTACCTTTTTTTACTTCATTTTTTCTAGTAATTATTTTCTTATTATGATAAAATACACATCACATAAAATTTACCACTTTTAAGTGTACAGTTCAATGGTATTAAGTACATTCATATTGTTGTGCAACCATCCATCTCCAGAACTTTTTATTTTCCAAAACTGAAACTCTGCACCCATTAAACACTAACTTCCAATTTTCCCCTGTCCACAGCCCCTGGGAACCACCATTCTATTTTCTGTCTCTGTGAATCTGACTACGCTAGGTACCTGATATAATTAGAATTATACAATATTAGTCCTTTTGTGTCCGGCTTATTTCACTTAGCACAATAATGTCCTCAAGTTTCATCCATGTTGTAGCACATGCCAGAATTTCATTCCCTTCTGAAGCTGAATAATACAAATGTATATAAAATTTGTTTACAAGTTTACATTTATTACATACATTGTAACTCCTTGTTTGTCCATTTCTTTGTCCATGGATATGGTGTTGTTTCCATCTTTTCGTTGTGAATAATACTGCTATGAACATGGGTGGACAGACATCTGGTTGAGTCTCTAATTTCAGTTCTTTTGAGTATATACTCAGAAGTGGTCTTGCTTAGGTCAAATGGTTGCTCTATGTTTAACTTTTTGAGAAATTGCCATTCTCTTTTCAGTGGGAGCTCTACCATTAAATGTTCCCACCAATGCATAACAAATTCCAATTTCTCCCCATCCTCAACACTTGTTATTTTCTGTTTTTTGAGTACACCCATCCTAATGGAGGTGAACTGGTATTTCATTGTGGTTTTGATTTGCATTTACCTAATGATTAGGGATGTTGAGGGGCACTGACTCTTGGATAACCATTAAGTTAGAAGGAGACTGCCTGGGCTTAAAATCTAGCTCCACCATTTATCTCTTCTGTGACCTTGAATGACTCGTTAAATCTCTCTAAGCCTCAGTTTCCTCAACTACAAATGGAGAAAATAATTAACTACTTCACTAAGTCTTTGTGAGGATTAAGTTAACTCATTCACATACAAAGCTAGCGTAGTACTTGAAACACATAAGCGTTCGTGAAGAGGTAGCAATTTATTGCTCATGCTATTGTTCTTGCCACCGTTACCATTATTATTATTCGCTTAGAAATCATCGTAAGTTTTTTCAGCAAAGATATATATAACACCCTAATGTTCTGTGACATCTTTTAGGAAAACCATTGGCTTCCTAAGTGCTAAAGCACAGCTATACATTAAATTGATAGACTTTTGAGCCTAGAAATTTCCCTGAATGGTGAGAATATTAAGTAATTATGAACAAAGTTAGTCTCATAAAAGTTCCATTAAACACCTACAAGTTTGCAAAAAAATAAACTGCCTTTTAGAACTAAAAAGCTAAAATTAAATTTTTTCCTGTTCCTTAGAACCAGGTATAGAGAAACAGAAGTTGGGTTAAAGATGTAGTAGATTGTGAATGTCTGCTCCCATCTTTGGATCATGAGGCAATTGGGTATATTCATGATAGGAACTCTTCTTTCTCCAGCCAAAACCAAGTTAGTAAATGAAAGTGCCTGAAACCACAATCTGGACACGGCTTGTGACACAACATGGACACAGCCAGGGCTGAGATCAGACTTGGAAAGGGCCCTTCTCTTCCTCTGAAAAATGTTTGTGCTAGTCTTAAGAAACTAATGGGAAGATCACCAACACACTGCCTGGTCTTCCCTGGGATCTTCAAGAACAGAGGGACCAAGTGGGTCCCTAGTCACATTGTTTCAGGAAGCCAAAGAGGGAACCTCCTGGCTCCTTCGTAGAAGCCATATGGAATAGATGGTAAAACAAACAAAAGCAAAGACAAAATAATTAGGCCTAAGTGTGTGTGCCTCTGTGTGTGTGTGTGTGTGTGTGTGTGTGTGTGTGTGTGTGTGTGTGTGTGTTGGCGGGGATACTCAAAAGCTCACACACATAGGCATATATTTTTCTTCTTGAAAAGGAATCTGTATGTATTTACTTGATTTGTACTTGGATTCCAAAGTCTTGTACCCTTTCCACTTGCTGTAGGCAGCTAGATGGAGTACTACCTGAAACTGTAGCTATATTTATCTGAATGCCATTTTTATGGACCGATCACAGAGGGAGTACCACACTGACGGCCCCTGCCCACAAAAGAGCTTTCCAAATGTTCATGTAAAAACTTTGAAGTGAAAAATTCCAAAAGTGATTTAGACAATAGTTTAAATTGGTTAAATTGGTTTCAGACAGTATGCAAAATCCCAAAGTGAAGTCTGAAGTTCCTGTGATCTCCAGCCCTGAAGGAGAACGGCAGGAGAGGACTCTGTGCTAAGAGTAAAAAAATGATACAAAGTTTCTTGTTCCATAAGACACAGGCATTTGTACGGTAATTCTGCTGAGCTCTTCTTATACCACATATCAAATTTCCCTGAAACCGGATGGTCAAGAAGGAAGTAAAAAGAACTGACATTTACTGAGCTGATACTCTGTCATGCATTAGCCCAAGCAAACTTCATGGTAATTATTACATAACTCAGAGGAGAAGAAAAATCAGACGGATAAAGTAAATTGCTCAAAATCACAGAGTCAGTAAGCTCAGGTCTTTCTCCCTGTAAATCCAGTGCATATTGCATTATACCCTAAATCTCTTACCTGTAGCTTCTGTTTCTGAATAGTGGAAGTAGAAAGGTCTCTATTAATCTCACCTCTCTTAGGTAAGACATGACCCTACTAAATATATGACCTCATTCATCAAGAGGGCTGCCAGGGCAGCTGGAACAGGGAGAGTGAGGACAAGGGTATTTCCTTGATCATACTGAAACCTGCTCAACAGGACATCTCTGAGCAGAGAAAAACATCCTGACTGCTGCAAAATAGTCAATGATGGCATAGGATAAAGGCAAACATTTGGGTTGGCACCAGCCATTAATAGAATTTCTGATGGACAAGACCATCAGACAGTGGGAAGAACCACTTTTGTAATCACTTGTAGAGTGACAGCATGGCGAGAGTGAGTGATTTGTAGCTCAGTTATATTTTTGCATACTTTGTCTCTCTTTGTGCCCACATGGATCCATTAGTCTTTTGTTTGGCATTCACCTTAATCCTCTGTTGTCCCCTTTACTCCTAGGAATCAAGTATGAGTTAACAGAGGTAGGATCCTCCAAAAGGTACCTGGGGTTTCTCCACAATCATCTTTAACTCCACACATTCCGAGAGGCATCCTCACTGCAAGCACAGAAGACTCCAAAGGACACATAAGGCTCTATAGCCTTCCACACTTTCCTAGGGCACAAAGACACCTTAGCAAGAAATGGCTCAATTTATATGTTTTCATGCACTGTTCTTTCTACAAAAGGATCTTATTCAGAAGAACTTTTCATCTGTCACCATATTGGTTTAATAAGATAGACAGGAATGGCTATTACCCAGATTTTATAAAAGAAGAATTCAAGAAACAGCAGTAACAGTGACTGTGGCATTTTTAAAAGCTCTTTCTAGGTTGTGAATTCTAGGCACTATAATTATCTGCATTCAGCCCTTACCTAAAGTTGTCTCAGATGCCTGTGGTTTGGATCCCTAATAAGGATATTTTCCATTAAACTTAATTTGCGTTGAAAGTCTTTCAGACTTGAGATTAGTAATAAAATGCTATCCTTAGCCCATATGATTAAGGTCCCTTTTATTCCCAGGGGACGTTTTTGAGGGCGGGTCAGACAAGAGCATTCCTGTCTAAGATGACCATCCTAAAACTTGCAGTGGGAGAAGAAATGAAACCCCAAGGTGCCTTGTTTGTCTCCCAGTCCCCTCCTCTTGGCTCATCATAGTTGTCTTATATCTCCCCTTATTTTGAAAAGTGATTCTCTCTGGACCTATGATAAATATAAGGTAAGTTACCTCTTGCATTTCCTCGACAACCACCACTTCCTCTAGGAAGAATTTCCTGTGCTTCCCAGGTAGGGACAAGTAACCCTCCTCTGTACCTTAACACCAGCCTGAATATCTTTCTCTTTGTCATTTATTGAACTACTCTGTATCAGTTTATCTTAAAGTGTAAGCTTTTTACTAATATAAAAAATATGTATATATTATGGGCTTCATTCCTTTGATGACCTTTTGTTATTTGAGGGTTTAATTAAGAGTTTCATCAAATTTACTCTTAGCTCATTTAAAGTTTTAAAAAATGTTATGTCCTTGGTTGATGGTAAATATGTGACAAACCTGCTATCAATAAGGCATAAAATCTGAGTTGTTATGACCATCATATTAGTTTTCTATTTTTGAGTAACAAATTACCACAAACTTAGCAGCTTGAAACAATTACCTAGTTATTATCTGGTAGTTCGGTAGGTCAGAATTCCGGGTGGTCTCATCTGGGTCCTTTGCTCAAAGTTTCACACTAAGGTGTTAGCCAGCTGCAGTTTTTATCCGGTTCTTAAGGTCCTCTTCTGTTCATTGGTTGTTGATAGAATTCATTTCCTTCTTATCCTTTCCATATGGCCCCTCCATCTTCAAGCCAGCAATGGTGGGCTGAGTCCTTCTCATGCTTCAAATCTCTCTGACTTCTTCTACTCCCAGCCAGAGAAAACTCTCTGCTTTTGAAAGGCTCATGTAATTGGTTTGGCCCATCAGGACAATCTCTCTTTTACCATTTAACTTAACATAATCAAGGGAATAGCATCAGGGGGCATGGGAGTTACCTTTAAAATTCTGCCTACCACAACCATGACTGTGCTACTTTTACTCAGATATATCTGCATTTTGTCATCTTTCTGTCTATAGTAAGGATCATGATTTTCTATGAGGGATGTTTAGAATTAAGACATGCAACCTGAAGTCCTGAAGCAGTTAGAGAAACACTCCCGTGGTCTTGACTTCTGAGGAAGTATGTGCTACACAAATGAGCAAACCAGTCATCCCTACTGGGCAAGTAATAATAAAGGTGGCCTTGATTTCAGAGGCAGGACGATGGTTCTATTAAAATATATCATTGCCCCAAAAGAGTAAGGTTGTGACCACCATATGAGTTGGAAATTCAGCTATCCTGCTTTCAAACCACAGTTAACGTTGTGCAACGGAGAGTTTCTGAGCTAAATATAATTAAGCTGCTTTCCTGATTGTAATGGAATTAAATTTCAGCTATATCTTATAATTTTTGTTATTGTTACAAAAGTATACTAACTATAGCCATCATGACAGATACTATTTTAAATGTTTTGTAACTTATATAATATTTAGCTTATGTGTTAACAAAATCTCTAATAAATAAACCCCATATAATTTTATTGAGCTGTTACACAATACTGGCTAGAAGAAAGAAGATGGACCAAATCAGACCCAGGAGTAGGTTTTATGAACTGTGTTTACAGAGAATACAAAGGGACTGGAAGTTTACGGAAGAAAAAGGAAAAGGTATCTCAAACAGTCAGTATCATTTAGGAGAGTATTTTCTTTTCAGTAAGTCCCTGGAAGGAAAGGACTATTTACATCTTCATCTATCTTTTCGCCTCCCACAAATAATGCCGAATTTCACGATTTGAACATGGTACATGCTCCAGAAATATTTGTTAAATAACAAATGAATCAATGTTCATTCCAAAACTTCTTTAAGAAGTATTTTAATAGTGAAAAATTGAAACTAATTTTAATGTTCAAAAATAGAGAACAATTTAAAAATAGTTTACAGTCCATCACACTCAGAAAGAATATAATATATAGTGAAATAAAAATTGTGAAATGAATTATAGATGACAAAGGCAGTTTACTAAATAGCACAAAATATTTCATTAATTACGGGATATTAAAAGATATACAGAACATACTACTTTGGTTATCTCTGGGGGTCAGATTGCAGGTTGTTTCTCTTTTCTTCCTTGGGATTTTTTGGTAATTTCTGAATTTTATTCCTTTGTAATCAAATTTGAAAAAAAAAAAAAGCTACTGAAACTAAGAAATGAAAATGAATCAAGCTTGAATTGCAAACTAGAACTTTCAACAGAGCATAGTTGATTCTTTGCCATGGACACCAAGTCATTTCCTTCTTTTCAGGGGCATTCATATCACTACGCTGCATTTTTCCCAACTGAGATGACACAATGGAAAGACCATTCCTACACCAAGCCCTGAGGCATAGGAAAATGGAGTGTCAGTCTGAGCATCTGCAGATCAGGAAAGCAAGTCATGGAGCAGGACCGGTGTAAGATTCTACGCTTATATCACCTGCTGATCAGCTACTATACTTAAAAAAAACTATACACACTGTAATCCCCTCTCTCTGTTCCTCGGCCTCTATGAAGGAGAAGGGATTTGGAGCAAATATCCTTTATTTTTATTTTATTTAATCTTTCTGTGCCTTGATTTTGCCATCTTCATTATGAGTCATAGGACCAATTAACTTGGCCCTATGAATTCAGCTGGAAAACTCCAGTAATACTTAGCTACTAAGTTGAATTTTTAGGGCTGCCTGACTGCTGTGAATCCTTTTCATCTTCTTGTCCCCTTCCTTCACCCTACCCTTACCCACTAAATAGCCAGTTTACCCTGCAGTTCACTCAGCTATTCCCCCTCTCAAAGAGTAAACTTGTCTATGATTCCAGTAAACTTTATCCCCGAGTTTGAGCAAATGTCCTTTAAACGGAGAAAGGAGGAAGATCAATTACCCCAAATTACTTCAGATTAGATCTTAGGCAGAATCCCTCCCCAGAATGGAATTAGCTTCCCTATTGGATTCAGGGTCAGGGCTGGAACTCACAGCCCAGGGATGACAGGCTCTCAACAAAGACTGAAAAGCATCATTAACATCAAGCAGCCCTATTTGTCCTTGTCCCCTTCATCTTCCTTGAACTCCTGGTTTTGCTTATATTTCTCTGAAATCCTTTGAAAAATTCCTTTTAAAACGAGTGGGCGCCTGACTCATTGGCCTGCTTCCTCTGTTTTCCACCCAACTGGTAAACAATGGGCTCTATTCAAATGTGTCCTGTCTGTGAGCTGGGAACCTGCATGTAGACAAAGCTCATCATTGCAGGGCAGACTGCCAGACCCATGCTCTCTTCTGCTCAACTCCTGGGCTCTGCCACTCTGTTATAAGGGCCACTTGACAAAATGCAAAACATTCTCATGGTCCTATGACCCCAGAGCTCACTGTCTCCTTTTCCCCTAGGCCTCCAATTAAATATCACCCTAAATTCTCACGTCAGTGCATTTGAGAACAGCCTTTCAAAAGATAATAGAAGCAATAACAGGAGGTATCAGGTCCCAGTCACATGATTTTCCATAAGGACTACCACGTTTTATGTATAATCAGCTTAAGGACTATGTCCTAACTCTCCTCCTAGGTTATTTTTTACATAGATGGTACTTGCCGGGGAAGAGAAAGCTCTGCAAAATTAGGGATGTGACAAGTCATGGAAATACATAGGCTTGTTTAAGCATTTGGGAACAGCAAAAGATGACTGAATACAGCAGTAGAATCAGACTATAGAAAAAAGAGGAATAGGACAAAGCTTCAAGTTAAAAGGGGGCCCATAGGACAAGAAGAACTGAATCTAAATGACAGGGATGATTCAAAGAATATGAAGACACTGATTTGAAAAGATATATGCACCCCTATGTTCATTACGGCATTATTTACTATAGCCAAGATATGGAAACATGGGATATATACACACACACACACACACACACACACACACACACACACACACACACACACACACACACACACAGAGTGGAATACTACTCAGCCATAAAAAGGATGAAATAATGCCATTTGTGACAACATGGGTGGACCTTGAGGGTATTATCCCAAGTGAAATAAGTCAGATGGAAGTGACAAATACCGTATGATTTCACTCATATGTAGAATATGAAAAACTAATAAACAAATAAAAACAAAATAAATGAACAAACCAAACCAAAACAAACACATAGATACAGAGAACAGAACAGTGGTTACTAGAAGGGGAGGGCTTGGGGGGAGGGTAAAATGGCTAAAGGGGATACATGCATGGTGATGGATGGAAACTAAATTTTTGGTGGTGATCACACTGTAGGATACACAGAAGTAGAAATATGATGTACACATAAAACACACAATGTTATAAATCAATGTTACCTCAATTAATTGAAATACATAAACATTATAAATGAATGAAAGAATGATAGAGCAGCCCTGAGGTGAGAGAGAGAGATGCAGAGACAGAGAAAGCTTGCTTGCTGTTAAGGAAACCACAACCCCACTGTCATAATCGGAGTCACAGGAGGAGCTTTGCAAATTGTGTAGACCCTCCCTTCCGAAGAATTTCATTTCTTTCCTGAGGATCACTGCCTTCCTTCTTCCCTCCCTCCCTCCCTCCCTCTCTTCCTTCCTTCCTTCTTTCTTCTTTCCTTTCCTTCAACATAAATCTGAACAACTCCAGCCTTCTTAGAAATCTTCAGTGACCTCCCACTGACCTGAGATTAAGTTCTTGCCCCCAAACCTGGCACTTCGAACCCACTGACCTTTATCTCACACCTTCTCCCCCTCACTCTCTATGCTCTAACCACAGGTGGACTTTAATTTCCTCAAAGCTATAAGTTGTATCCTAGGTCAAGGTTTCCCTACTTGCTGCTTCTTCAAAATAGAATACACCCTCCTCTTCTTTGCTGAGCTCAGCAATTCTCAAATCTTTAGGGCTTAGGGTTTCTTCACACTCTTAAAAATTAGTAAGAATTCCAAAGAGCTTTTATTCAATGCAGATTCTATCTATGGATATATACTTGTTACAAATTAAAACTGGGAAATTTTAAAATATTTAATCCATTTTAAAATAACAGAGAAAACTGATTCTACTTTAACATAAATAACATATTCTATGGAAAATAACTACATTTACCAAAACCAAAAATACATTAGTGAAAAGAACAGCATTGTTCTACATTTTTGCAAATCTCTTTAATGTCTGGTTCAAAAGATTGTTTCTCATAACTGCTTCTATGTTCAATCTGCTGTGATATCATATGTCCTGTAGCCTCTGGAAAACTCTACTGTACACTTGTAAGAGAATGAAAATTTAAAAAATGACTATTTACTTCTTAGTATTATTATGAAATAGGTTTGACTCCTGAACCCTCTAAAAGCTTCTTAGGCAGGGACCTCCAGGGATCTCAGGCTGTATTTTGAGAACTTCTACTTCTTTCTTTCTTTCCTCAAGTTTATTATGGAACCGTTGACAGATAAAACTGTAATACATTTAAAGTGTACAGCATGATTTTGATATACATATGCATTATGAAAGGATTCCCACAATTGAGTTAACACATCCATTACCTCACATAGTTACTTCTTTGTGTGTGTGATGACATTTCAGTTCCACTCTCTTAACAAATTTCAATCATACAGTACAGCATTACCAACTAATCAACTATAATCACCATGTTATACATTAGATCCTCACACCTTACTAATCTTGTAACTGAAAGGCTGTAACCTTTTATCAACTTCTCCCCATTTCTCCCACCCTCAGCCTCTGGCAACCACTCATTCTATTCCCTGAGTGTGACTTTTTTTTAAGGTTTCACATAGAAGTGATACCACGTAGTATTTGCCTTTCTCTTTCTGGCTCATCTCACTTAGCATAATGCCCTCCAGGTTCATCCATGCTGTCACAAATGGCATGATTTCCTTTTTTAAGGGTGAATAATATTCCACTGTATATATAGACCACATTTTATTTATCCATACATCTGTCAATGGATACTTAGGTTGTTTCCATACCTTTGCTATTGTGAATAATGCTGCAATGAACATGAGAGTACAGATATCTCTTACAGATTATGATTTCATTTCCTTTGGATAAATACCCAGAAGTGGAAATGCTGGATCATATGGTAGTTCTACTTTTAATTTTTTGAGAAAGCATCATACTGTTTTCCATTGTGGCTTTACCAGCTTATGCTCCCACCAACAGTAGTACATAAGTGTTCCTTTTCTCCACATCCTTGCCAGCATTTATTTTGTCTGATCTTAAAGATTAAATTTGCAAGGAGGTCTCCCTTGACCTCAAAGAATAGGTTGTCCTCTGCTCCTATAACAACACCCTCTACTCTTCTGTCAAAACACTTGTCATACCTATAAATGAACCAATAATTTGCATGAGGACAGACCATGTCTAGCTTTGTCCACAGTGATCTCCAGTGCTCAGCCCACATAGCAGGGATTTGAGAATCTCTGTGGAAGGGAAGGAAGACATAGGGGAAGGGAAAGAGAGAGGGAGGAAGATAATCAGACCCAGTGACACAACTTTTTGACAACTGCTGCATTCCTTCAGCAGGATGTATACAGAGACATAACTTTCTACCACAGGCTGATGCAGCCCTGAGTTCCATTTTCCTCTGAAAGAGGGTGCGAGAGGGAGGCAGGTAAAAGACTGGGAGTGAGGAGACAGAGGTGAGATAGAATAGGATAACAGGAGCACATATGCTGGAGTCTTTCATTAATGCAGTCCTTTGACAGTGTAGGTTGAGTATTTGCAATTTGCCAGGCACTCTTCTAGGCATATGGGAAGAAAACAGAGAAAAAGTTCTGGCCTCAAGGAGCTTCATTCAAACCTGAACTCAACTCCAGCTTCCATCACTTGATAAATGGGTGGCCTTGGATTAGTTCCTTAATCTCCCTATGCTTCATTTTCCTCATCTGTAAAATGTGAACAAGACTTAAGGGTTCCTGGATGAGAACCAAATAAAAGGATCTCTGAAATGTACCTGATAGAGAGTCTGGTACCGAGTAGGTGTTTAATAAACGAAAATCTTTCCACTGGCAACTCATATTCCAAAATTTATTTCTTCATATGTAGAAACTGCAGTACTATCCTATAGACCAGAAACCAACCATTTACAGGATCTCATTTGGGTAGTTGGAGGGTGTGCACGTAAGGTCCTCAGAAGGTTCAGGAGGGCTGCAGTGTCACTCTTCCTATAGAGAAACAGTACTTCTGGCTCCCTCTATACTTCAGAAGGCACCTGGATATTTTTACATTGCTCCACAATACTGAAGAATAAAACCATACAGAATACTATCCCCACCTTAGGCAATGTAGTCCTTCAAGGCAGGCTTTCCCACGTACTCTCTCTTACAATTATGCCAAAAGCATAAAACCACTTTGAAGAATATATTCAGAGCCAACTATCTGTAATTGACTAGCTATTCACATGACTTCCTGTGTATCGTAATGTTACTGAAGTTTCCAGTCCCACCTCTGATTGAGTTTGGCTTGACCTTTCTGAGAAGCCGAGACTGCCTTTGAAATAGGATAACTGGGAGAAAGAAAAACGGATCGGGATCTTTATTTCTGGTTTTCTCTTGCCACCTCCTTTTGGTGACTTCTATAGAGTTAGGACCACTCTGGAGAAGTGAAAAGTAGAGGAAGAAAAAAAAGGAGAGTCCTATCGGCTGATTTTGCTACATGTTACAAGCCTGGTAAAAACATTTGGAGT
Source organism: Lagenorhynchus albirostris (assembly GCF_949774975.1). Taxonomy (NCBI): domain Eukaryota; kingdom Metazoa; phylum Chordata; class Mammalia; order Artiodactyla; family Delphinidae; genus Lagenorhynchus; species Lagenorhynchus albirostris. The sequence goes on from NC_083095.1 coordinate 83,048,434, forward strand.
TAGAGAATATTTTAAACATGGATGAAATAAAGTTAGAGAATTACTTGTGTGGATTTAATTTCCTCAGAATACTCCCATGGTTCCTTAGCAGGAAATATTCATGAGTCAACTCTACAGAATAGTAGTTATTATTCAAGAGACGTGGGCTTAGGAGGAGGCTTGATGCCATAGCAGACCTCACCGACTTAAACTGTTCTTCAAGTTGAAGAGCTGAATGATGTCCGAAGGGACTGAAACACATATTGCTTTAGAGTGTGTCAGGAAGACCTGAAAGTTCCCACATGGAAATGAAATTCATTACTGGCAAGCATGGTGACAGGACACCCCAAAGGACGGAGCCGCAAAGAACTCACAGAGCCCTGTGGCTAACTACATGGCCTAGTTTTATCTTAAAGTCATCGTCTTGGATAATCCTTTCAAATCTGTTCCTGCACTTACGAGCCACTCAACACATGACTGAGCTCTCCCTCTCAGGTTCTTTTACACTGACCTGTCAGAGGAGACTTCCAGCAAACACAGGTATCATGTCAAATCATCCAACAGATGTCCCTTGCAAATGAATTGGAGCAGAACCAACTATATGGAGAATTCATAAACAAGGAGACACTCACCCAAGGATTTTCAAAGGATTGGCATAGCTCTTTGTACAGAGAATTCAGTCTCTTGGGTGGAACACGAGCGATCCAGAGCAACAGAAAATCGACTCTTGCCCCAAATGGGGCTTACGCTGCCTTATAGGAGAGGCAGAAGGATATTTTAGAGCCTAAACTCTTCATCATCTCAATAAAGTAGTCTTCAACTCCATAGCTCTAAGAAGTAACAAATTTCAACAACTGAGATAAAAGGATTTAGGAGACAGAAACCCAACATTCGGCCCCATTTCAGTCAGTGGCTTTCTCACCATATTGGGAAGGGGTGGGC